>NW_025785300.1:0-27500 GCF_021130785.1 Homalodisca vitripennis
GACTTTGTCGTCATAATACAGAGGATCACTCTCCACCCGCTTACTTGGGCAATGGGCAGGATCCTGCGTTGCCTCCCAGGAAAGGATGGCGTCGTGCAACTGGTTCACTCTTATAACAGCTACAAGGAACCTTAGTAGGAAGTCAAAGATAAGGTTATGCTAGCTTCCAATTCTTCAGACATTGGTTTGCTTGTTGAATAATATTGAATCTGTACTATATGTTGTGAATATGGGACATAATTATTGCATCGGATTCCTGTAATATTGAAGTAGATGAAAATGTAAAATGTATGCTTTGTTTTGCTGCCTTTTTTAACAAAAGTAAAATAAAAGTTATTTAATATACTGTTTTTTAGATAGGTATAATAAGATGTTGAATAGCAAAAAAAAATATAACGCAAAGCTTTAAACGTAGGAACTAATAAAATGCATATTATTATTTCAGAAAAAAAATGGTAGTTCAATTTTAATAGATATGAAAATGTTTGCAAAAATAAAAAAAAAAATAACGATGTACAAAAACTAACTGGAGTGAATAATAACTTATCATGCCACTCAAAGATATTTTGTTCCAATACCTTTCCTTCCTGTGGAAATGAATACGGCAAATGCATTTTTTATCCGCTCATGCCTTCCAAAGATCCACCATAATCAAAACACACATCACACACACACACACACACACACACACACACACACACACACACACACACGACACACACACACACACATTGTATGACAGTACATATAGGCTTATGCAATATATCGCGAGCATTGTGAACACGGATAACTGCCGTATTAAACAATATTTTATACTGCCAGTCCTTAAGCAATTAAAAGGTTTCAAGGAGACCGCCATTCGAATTCGAGGCAAATTATTTTTACTTAAATAATTTTCATTCCTAAGCCCAAAGCAATAAGTTTTACATATTACATATTTATAAACAACTTGTAAACTTTAACTTTATTTCGCGATACCTTTTAAGGTTTAAAGATGGCGATCTTTTAAATTTATAGATTTAAAGAAATGTGAACCGTTACATTTTAATATGTTATATTAAAAACAATAATTTAGTATTGCTGTTATAAATAAATGCAAGTAAACTGTATTTTACAAAAGGAATTTTGTATGCTTATAAAAAACTCCGCTCTGTAAGTTTTCACGGAATATGAAGTATATAAATGTTAGAAAAGTGTTGACAGATTACATTGACTTAACAACATCGAGAGTTATTATTCCCATCAATGTTTACACATCTAAACTAATAATGTATCCTCTGTATTATGACATTTTATAAATGAGAGCCACGTTTCTTCTGACAACCGGAATATAAATTTTTTAAGAAGATGCACGATCCCAACTTTAAGCTTTATTATAACCGTTCTCATGGACCAGTTGCATATGCGAGGATCTTATCAAATAGAATAAGGAGGAGAGTCGACACAGTACAAGGTGGATTTTAAGAGATGAAAAATGCAACGCTCATGAACATAGGCAACACGATTATGAACCTACACTAACTCTAACTCAGATTACAAAGTCCGACACCTTAGACTGCAAGGAAATCTGTACTCCCAAACGAAATAAATCAAGCTTCATACTTTTTATAAGGCCGGTGGGCTCACAATGGATTTCCATCATTCTATCTTAGATTCAAGGAACAGTAGACTCGGTCTTGTTGTTGTCACAACATGATTAAACGGTGGTGAACAAGTGGTTTTTATCTGAATTATTGTGTTTACGTTCATACTCACATCCACTTAAAATATGACTTTTATCATGCTACATGGCATTTGTAGGCATTCAAAATAGCAATCTTTGGCTATCTTCTAAAAGAGGGCTACACGAAGAAATTCACTGAAGAATCGTATGAACCTTTTTACATTACATGTATGGAATACGACTGAAGCGACATGATCTGTCAATTTTTCTAGGTCATAGAATCATTTTAAAAACGTTGGCCTAAAGTCATGATTCATGTATATGTATGTATAACAAACTCATAGCCTTATCTTCAGCGGTGTTTTCCTTCGGGGATACCGCAACCCAAATTCTTCCAACACTATTAAATTTAAATGTCACTGAAGTAAAAATAGATAATAATGTGGAGAATCCAATGTTAAATGTCATTGCGAAAGCTTTGATTTTTAACGCACTCTTGCTCGTTAGTAGTATCCGCTTTAGCTTACTGGAATTACTAGAGGCCAAGACCTGCAGGCTCAGGTTCCACTATAATTAGCACCATTTTCCAATTTGTCCAATAACCACAATCGATACTACCATTAAATTAGTTAATAATTCTGTTGGACTTTGGAATTGTAAACATTTCCAAAGTTGGTCCAATCGTTTTAGGATTTGCAGTACATCATTAAAACATAATTGTCAAATCAACATAAAAGGTGGCAATAAGTTAAACTAGACTGTGAGTTATTTATAAAAAAGTTGTGTAACAAATTAAAACTAGATTGTGAATTAAAATATGGCTTAAGTGTTGATAATCATGATATACCAGTTTAAAAAACTCAACAACAAGTATCCTTGTAGTAAAGGAAATGTTAAATAATGAATAGACATGTGAAATGCATTCTTGTCGCAGCTCATATTTCATATACTATATTCACAGTGATAAATACCATTAACCGATCAAAAAGCTAGATGTCTCAATCTAGCAGCTTCTTACGGTTTAGTACCTAAACTATAGCGGCCCATAGTCCCTCATACTATCGCTCTTTAACGGTTTCAGTACCAAGACTAACGCCCATAGATCCTCAACGAGCGCTCCTTGCGGTTTAGTACCCCAACTAGCGCCCAATAGTCGAATGAAGAACAAATCTTGGTACGGGCCGGCCGTATTTGTAAAACTAGGCACTTAGGTCCATCTATAGACATAATCAAAGATTTAAAAAAAATCCTTTTTTATTTTTATAAAAGCGCATGTAATCTCGTTCTACATTTAAATAATTAATGAACAAAAACTGAAAGCGCTCTATTTTGAAATAACTGCTGAAAAATCTGGTGTTATAAGAGATTGGGTTTTCAAAACACAATTAAGTCGATTCGAAATATCTCTTGGTGAAAAGCAATTGGTATGTCCTTTACCTTTCAGCAATGTTCCTCGAGAGCACCGCTTACAAACTTCTTTGTCTAAAACCACCGGATTAAATGACTGTAAGTTCTCAATCGTTTCTGCCATCAAAAAAGTTAATTGTAAAAGTGCTATGTCTCTAAAAAATGGTCTAATGATTCCGATCGATTTATTTGAAAACTGGATATATAGATAGAAAAGTTTTTTTCATTATTTCAAGAACATATCTGAACACCCGAAATCAACACACACCAGTGTTGATTTTCGCCAGTTTTATGCTGAACTGGAGACTAATTTCATAAACCATTCACATCGAAGCCAGCCCTTCCCACTATAAGCTGCTTATATGTGTTAGTAAGTGCCCCTTTACTATATCACAGGACACTGGTATAAAATAAGTTTCAAAACTCGTTACAATAAAACTGACCTTTTAAAATATCTTTGCTTACATTATATGGACCAGCTCGGTATGCCATTTCGTTTCATTATGGCGGGTTATTTAAACTTTTAAAAATTACATAATTTCTTTATGTACGAACCTAGGGAAAATATTAAAACTGTTATGGAATGCTTTATAACATTTTCCTAAACTTTAGGTTTTCAAACAATTTTTACACCATCAAAATTTTGTTAACTCATATGTACATACAAATAGCATAAGAATAAATAAACGATTTCACTCAAATCTACATACTTGCAGGGTTTTCGACTGAGCCGGAAGGACTATATTAATTTTGATTTTCAGTATAGATCTTTCCGATTAAGAAACCCACTCCATTTTGAATACAAATGGACCATTACTTTTAATAGATATTCATATTAATTAACAATTCGTAATAGTTGGGACGCATAAAACATTAATTTTAGAACGTGGGCGGCCGGGCAGCTAACTAGCGTGCCATCAGTCATACGAATATGGACTGTCCGATATTGCCCTAAAAATCCTAGATACGGATGGAGGTTTTCAACGTCAGCATGTCATTGAGTGGTTAATGGTGTGAGATATACATATACTTGGAATAATATGATGTATCAATCTAAATGTTTTTGTTATTTACGAATAAACGTTATTCATTAAGTAAACAGTATATTGTACGATATTTGTTTAATCTCGAAAATTTAAAATTAAACTCTCGAATAAAACCGAGACTGAATTTTACCATATTTTATCTGATATCTCATTAAATGGGTGGTCTTGCAGGTCCTAGGGGACATATTTATATTCAACTTTTAAAGTTCATTTTTTTACATAAAAATCAAATAAATTTAACAAAACTATCTTTCAACGCCATATAAAACACCCAGTTTCGCTTGTATTTTCCCTCCTTGTCTAGAAAATCGGGAGGAAATCCTTCGCCAGCCGTAGCCTCCGCTAATACCCCGGCCCCCCACCCTCCCCCCCAATTAATAAAGCCCCACCCCCCCCCCCCCCCCCCCGTTTCCCGGACGTAATGTCTTTAAATAACGAACTTTTTTCATCAATTTTGATGAGAGGAAACCACGATCTGGAGAAGTTTGTGGGTTACCTCGTGGGACACCCTAAACCCATATATCAGAAACACACACTATTACATACAGTGATGAGTACAAAGCACATTTCCTATAAATCAAAACATACAGGAATGAGATTACGCCAATTGTTGAGCAGGATGTATTAGATAAAAACGGTCCAGAAACCAAAAACACAGCCGCACTGTTGGCTGGAACACGGAATTTTATCAAGAAAATGCATAATAGCATTCCGTGTGAATCGTGAATGGGAAATAAGCGGCAACCTTTATTTGTCGGTTTTATGATGGGTTTTCCCCTTAATGCTTGGTTTTCCTGTAACTCATGACTCTCGGGCTGATGTTTTAGGGTGTCACGCTTTTATCAATATTTATTTTGTTACTAATTAATTTTGTTCATTGTTTCATAGCCCTTTTCCAACGACTTCTGGTAAGCGTCTTGAGAGGTTGCGCAACTCTAATTTCAGAGGGCGAAAATTCCATAAATAAACACAGTATTCACAGTTGAGATTACAGCTCGACCAAATATTAATTCACAGTTTTAAACCGCGTCTCTTTTACCGAGCATCGTTAATTTCAATTTAGGGTCCGATATTGTGATGTGTTTACTGCGAAGATAAGTAGTTCAAAACAACACGAGTTGCTGAATCACAAATGTATGGTGGGTTCGTAAAGTGTGTTTGGTGGTCAATTCATCTATGTTCTGTTACTAACCCAGGTCTGAAGCACTCTTCGGGTCCACACTACCGCAGCCTTCTCCCATTGCAAGAAATAAACAATCTCAGCAAGAGGGTTTTCCACGATCTGAAAAGGGACCCCTAGAATTTTATCTGTGTGGGAAAATCTCCGTAATGGCAAGAAAATTGTTGGTTACAAAGGCAGCGGTTCGTTGATAGTCCTATTTGATATCTGGTATCTTACCAATAATTAGTCTTATCCCATTATAATGACTTGGTCCAATATTTTTTCATCTTCTTAAGAAGAATACTGACTCCACAACAGATACCATAAGTTCTGTGACAACAGTCAATATTGATTCATTACGTTTGCTCTGAGAAGAAGGATGAACTGAGAGCTAACTAATTTTCCCCACATTCACATTGAATGAACCCTTCCCACCCTTTCCCAACATTCGGTTTGACTACCAGTAGTTGAATTTTGGGATCGATGTCACCTCTTGTAAAATATCACTAAATTTCTATAAAAACAGACCTTAAATTTCATACGCAATAAAATGATCAAACATTTCTGCAATGCCCAATACATTCCTAAGATTTGTAGCGTATTTAACATTTTGAGGTTACAGTATTTCATTTAAGTTCCTTTAAGTTGTTTTGAATACAATGCGTAATTCTTGTGAACTAAAAACATAGTTTAATAAACATATTTGTTTCTTATGGCCAACTAAATTATAAACAACTAGAAATGTAGTTATAACGTAGATTTATACTATTGTTTTATTTTAAACAGAAATGCGGACCCTAAGGAAATTTTTTGATAGGCATGATAGCGGGTGTCTTGGATACTACGGCCATCTCTATACAGCGAGTTATCGGTTATACGAGGATGTATGACGTTAGTAGACCATACCATATTCGTAAAAAACACGACGTACCTCTACTTTGATATAAAATATTAGAGGAAATTTAGATCCAAGATCAGGAACAACTCCAGTCGTGTAAACCCCCCAGACATCAAAATTTTATATGTATACAATAAAAAAATAGTCATTCCATTCTAAGTGTTTATACAATGCAAGTACTTTATGATGTAGTAGGTATGGTAACATATGACCAAACCAGAAAGAACCAAGCTACAGACGTGTTTATTATAAATAGTTTAAGGTTACTTTTATTATGTTCTGCACCTAAATTTTTATGGAGTTTCAGTATAACAAGTCTGATAAAATTTATGGAGAACATTCTACTGTAGAAACAGAACATCTTGAAAGATTTGACATACTTAACATAAAATAAAAAGATAATGGAATTCGCGCTTCCAATATTATACATATATAAAAATAAAAATATTTTATGTTTGGAAGTGTTTATTTTAATTTCGCCTTGCAATTTCATTTATAGTTGTAGATACCAGTAGAGAATTTATCATCGTCAATATTATGTACATAAGTTTTCAGGTATATTTATTTATATATTTGTTTTTCACCTTAGTATTTATTTTGCATAAGCAAAATCCCACCATTACAAAACGTTAATAAAAAGTAAGGTGTAGTACAAAATCATGTAACAGATTGAGAATTGTTATTTCTGATCTTGTGTCAATCTAGTTACTGACAATTATGTGTGTGGGAGTTATGAAGAACTAAAGACTACTTTAACTTTTGAATTTTAAATTGCATAAGGAAAGAAAAACACCAGGTCACGATATATTGTCTCTCCAATTTGTTGCAACCGACCAACCACTGACAACTGACCAGAGGCCAATAGTAGATCGTTGATTCGTTATGTTGAGAAAAACAAGATGGTCCGCGAAAGAATCAAGAAAATGGGATGGATGGGGCTTTATTATTATTCGGTTCATTCTAAATTAAAACTTATCAAAGACCATTAAATCTCTAGAGATCTCTAAATTGTTTTACATTTTGGGTTTTCCTTAGCCTTGTTCATTTGTCGCGAAATTGGCAAAACCAACAAGGTGGAGGATCTGTCAGTCGCCTTTATAGTAGATGAAATACTTTTACACTGTTAATGTTAAGTCACATTACATTAGAACAATGTTTCAACAGGAATGCTTAAATATAGAGTCACCGATGGCCATCAAGGACCATTAATACATCAGTTCAAAATTTCTTATTTCAAACATGTAAATCGTAAGAACCCAATAGTTAGATACAATGTTCTGATTTATTTATTACTTCCAACTGGTACAACGCCATTTAACATAATTACAAGATTACACGACTTCTGTAAGATGACTATTATTAAAATTAAGAGTCGATAGAAAAATAGAAATCAATCCACATTGTACATCAAAACAACAACACAGCAATCCAGAATAATATACCAGATAATCATAAGGCAAAGCCGAGATAACAACCAATAGTTTGACACCAAAATTTCATTTAACATTCATATGCTAGGAATAAGAATGTAACAAATCAAATAACAAAGTATTCAATTAATTTAACAGAACCTAATAATAATGTAGGGGAAATGAATTGATACCAGTGATTATACATTACGAGTTAAAAAACTAAAGCTATAACATTGAAGGAAAAACAAACATAAACCAATAATAACAAGCACAATTGCAGCTGATGAAACTCATGACAACTAACACCTGGAGCACCTCCACTTAAGAGGCCAAACCAAGGAGGCCCTGGAAGATAATCCCAACCCATCGCAAACTCAATCCCCCAGTATCTACGCTGACATCCTCGCTCACAACCACAGTTGACTAGCCATGTAACTAGTATGGCCGGTATGACTCTTCACAAACACTGCCCTTTGAATCTATGTTTCTCTCTAGGAAATTGTTAGGAAGGTTTACTTGATATCCGAAGGAGGTCAGTGCACAATCCAACTTGCCATTAACCAATTGTATAAAGGAAGCTGAAATGATCTTGCAAATTGACTCTGTCTCAGTTGTGAAGAAATAGGAATTCACGGTTGCGAAACTCAGCTCCAATTCTTCAATTGGAGATCGTCAGGTAGCTATTAGACCATTCGAACCCTTGTATTCCCGCACATATGTTTCGTTGTTTAAATGGAGAGTATTATTTAATGAGAAGACAATATTATTCATACTTGCTAACTACAGGTTAGTAATTTTAAAGGATGGTGATCATTAGTAGCGACAATAGTGAACTCAATGGAAAGGGGTTTTGCTATCTACTGCTATAACCCTAAGTTAAATCGAAAGCAAAATTAAAATATTCTGACGGTTTTGCTGAATTTAATATTAAAAGAACTATCACGATTGCTTTCATGGTGGATGTTCAAGCTTAGTAGGATGTGTGAGCATCTTTGGAGCACTGGAAAAAACAAGGGTTTATTGGTACTATCACTAGTACACTAGCCTACTTAGTAGGCTTTTAACTTATGAACGAAAGCCGTAAGTACGCGTGCTCGATTTGGTTAGTACAAAAACAATTGAGCGGTTCAATACCTATATCTCGGCTATGTGTGTTTTTATATAGTGTATGTTGTAGTGTGGTTTATTGGCTGTGAGGCCACTGACCTTTTGAAGGCGTTTGGCTTTACGGTAGAGTGGCGTTCAAGACTCCGAGCCGTGGGTGTTACTGGTAGGTGTAGCTCAGTTAAAGTTTGTTTAATTAAGTGTTTTGTTAGTTTTGTGAGCTGTTTTCCTTCTGACATGTTGCGGCTAAGTTTACGGCCCCTCACTGATGAGGTCCAAGTGATGAGTGGTTTTTCATCCTGTCTCTCTCCTATCCTGCGTGGTCGCAGAGAACCTTCGCTTTTGCGCTCTGCTGAAGGACGGCACATGATGGGACATTTCTTTAGTCAACATCTGTGAATACCCTGCTCTTATTCTTATTTATTGTTATTGTTATTGTTGCCATTTATATAAGTTATATTTTGTTATTTAATTTTTAAGTTAGTTTTAGATATTATTTAGTATTTCTGATTTCATTAGGAGCCCGCCTATGCGAAGGATAACGGTGGAATTGGCATTCTGTTTCAAATTACGGCGTTTCTAATTTTTGTATGCAGGTGCACCTGACAGGATTGTTTGAGGTATATACTATTGCAGCACTTTTTATTTTTTTTTTTTTTTAGAGTATATTTATATATATTTTATATTGACTGGGATAGGCCTATGTTATGTCTATAGTGATTGAACCTGAGTACTTACTGACCACGGTGTTCTTTATTTTACCTAGTATAGTTTTGATCACAGCATCCCGTTCCCGCCACATGGGCCGCGCGCTTCCCTTGAAAAAAAATTTATTTGGTTTGCTGTGGGTGTGCGAGCGGCGATGTACTCCGGTTTCAAAACAAATACTTGAATTACAAGATAATCCTTGCACATCGAGTTCCTCGTATCATAATTGATACTAGTAACTTTATGTATGAGACAGAAATGTATTACATTTTCCTATCTACTGGTAGATATCTATTGATCCAATAGATAAACATTAATGCTGTTCGTAGTATTCTGCAATATCTACTTTGACAGAGTTACAGGTGCTACAATTAAGTGTTGAAATCTATTGAATTACTGTGAGGTCCAAACTTTACATTATTTCTTCATTATTACGGTGATTGAATCGATTTTTTTTGGTTTGGAAACAAATATTTTTTTGAGTTAATTTTATAGGGCCTTTGGAGACAAACTTCTCTTGAATGCTCAGAGAAAGTAGAGAAACCTTTCTTTGATCACCCCCACCTTGAAAATTACCAAGCATATAAAATTAAGGACAAACCAATTTTGTAGTCATCAGATTCAAAACACTAAAAACGGTCTGGATATAAAAAATGTAAATTTTTCATCGTATGTAGTATATACTTCAAGGGAGTGTACATTGTATTTTATTCATTTTTGGCATCTTAAGGCAAAATTGTGAACTAAATATTGTTCGTTGAAAATTACGTCATTTTCAATTTTTTTTTCTATACGAAACCAATTTTTAAAAAATAAACACAGTACGAAAACAACTCCATTGTAGTTACAACTCATGTAAATTTTTCATCGTTTGTATATACTTCAGGAGTGACATGTATTTTTATTCATTTGCCAACTTATGGGGAAATTGTGATACTAAAATATTGTTCGTGAAAATTACGTCATTTTAATTTTTTTTTCTTAACGAAACCAATTTTTTTATAAAATAAACACAGTACGTAACAACTCCCTTGTAGTTACAACTCAATACATTCTGTAATAATTTCATATATATTTAATGTTTATATTTTAAGCAGATTTTTTCAGTATGGTCCTTATTACAGAATTCCCTGACCCTAAAATGCCCTGGTGGTTTCACTTGGAGTGATTTAAAAAAACAATGTTTCAACTTTTTTTTATATAAGGGACGTTATCTTAAAGAGCTAATTAAATTACACACAACAAATTGTTTTCCAAGCGAAGGAAATTGATTGCACTACTTGAATATGCCAGTTAAGTTCATCACTCATCCACTATTAATTATTTTTCGATTTACGCTTGAAATGTTTCATACCGGGAGTATCGAACAATAGAATTTTCAGTATTCATTGATACGGATTATTTTATAAAATCCAAATAAGACTTTAGAACTAATAACAGATAACAACAACAAAGTTATAGACAGGTTACAGGTAGCTATTCCACCTCTCTACTGCCTCGCCTGGGACTGGTCTCCTCCTCCTCTACACCCTTTAATCAATGACAGGGGTAGCAAGGACACGTGTTTGGCCTAGGTCTGTGCGGTTCAAGGGGTCCATTCAGTTTTTAGCCCCCTCCCCCCATCACCCCCACCATCCAATGGGACGTCATTCGGAGTTTTCGAGGACTTTTCTTTCAAAGCTTTTATTAACGGACCCTGGTATATAAATACGTAAATTGTATATTTTACAATTACCCTAAGTCTTAAATTAAACAAATACGTGAATTTGTAAAAAAAAAATTAAATTGTGAGAAAGTAAAATGTTATTTTGGACATGGTTGGAATATGGACGAAATTGCATTTCGAGTGGTCCGACCAGGTACATATTGGGCAAATGCGATGTAAAGCTGCACTTGTGTATTCCTGCAACAGATTTCTGTTAAGTCTCTCAAGCTAACTTATCGTCTACATTAAATTATGATTTTATTTGAAGGCCAAACTATAAGAAACTGATATTTCCACAACGTACTGCGGATATACCCATTAATAAGTCCAAGAAGTTCCAATATAACCCGAAACAGCCTGGTGAGTGCTATGTGAGCCACGAGTAAGTACATCGGATCGCCCAGTATTTACTTCCCAGATGTGTGGGGGGTGTTATCTCACTTCATTACCTCGGCTTGAGTAGTACACCATCATCGAAACTCTATCGTACGATTCCTTAGCCAAAGCCTTCAATAAACCAGATTAATCAATTGGAGTACATTTATTTCCAATCAACTTCGAAACCCAACATAACATTACAAAAGATTGTTAATCCGCAAGAACTGTCACCATAACCTGTCAATACTGTCTCATCAATTGACTACAGCTGTTTATTCATCTGTCACGATTCATTCTATAAGAGGGTTGATACTAAAAATAACGTACCTACGCCAACTACGTCAAACCACGTTTGCCTATACAGGGTGTCCGTAATTCCTCTGGAACAAAGGTATGCGTTATCGCTCAGAGGCAAAAATCATATTTCACTATATGATATTGGTCTCTCTGATCCTTAGTTTCCCATCTGTCTGCCTATAAAGCCTATATGTTTTTTTATGAAAAAATTAATATCTCAAAAAAGTAATAAAGTCGATGGTTATGAAAACAAACTTAATACAATTGAGTCACTGTATGTTAAAGGATATTTATATCACATTAATGTAATCACTGTTTTACAAGCAACCACAAGGACCGAGTAATTTTTTGGTTTAAATCAAAACCTGAAATCTAAATCAACAAATAACTGTGTTCGTCGAGGCTTAGTGGGACCTTTCCAAAGGAAAAAAAGGAAAAGGTATAAATTAAATTATACCAAATTTGGCTCCAATGATTATATTAATAATGGCCAGTTACCGGAAAAAAATATAATGAAATTATCTTTAGTACCTATTTTCAAAATAACTATTTTTACGGCTAAAAATACTTGTTATAAAATTTGAGTCAAATTTGGTTTAGTATAATTTAAATTATTACTTTTTTAAAGAATTATGTTTTTTTTAAAAAAGTCATATAGACAGGTGAGATATAGAAACCTAAGCATCAGAGACCCATCTTTCATATGGTGAAATATGGTTTGTATTGACCTCGAGCAATAACTAGGTATATACCTTTGTCAAGGACAGTTACGGGACACCCTGTATAGAAACTATGTTGGGCGGTTCGTGTACGAGGACATCGTGCGGACATACACACAGGCAGAGGACATAAATTGCAATTTTCCCAGACCCTACAGTTATAGACTTCGCTATCGCTCAGCCAATAAAGTACCTATGTAAATTGTGTTATACCTTTTATTACCTGGAGATGAACCATCTTTATCAAGTTAGCAAAACGAGTAACCATGTAGGCAAATAATTTGAGGGTGTACTCTTTTTTTTAGTTATCGGCTTGCAATTTAAAACATTTAAATTAGGTGTCATTTACCTAGGTTACTAACAGAAAATGCTTTTGCAAGTATTGATTTAACAACTGGTTAACCTCATTAATAAGTTTGTTTGAAAGTACTTAAAACACTAAAAGTAGTACATCACTTCCAAGGGAGCTGAGGTCAGTCACATTTTAATTAAATTTATGATTAAAAAATAAGTATCTGCAAACATATTATTTACGAATACAATAAATAATATTAAAGTACCTGTGTGTACTCCATGCTATTTACAATTATTTCTAATGAAAAATAATCGAATAGTATTAATTGATTGGTAATGATCAATAGTTTTATACGAAATCAGTGAATAACGATCAGAGTCCACTATAGTGAGTCAAATTAATACTTTTGTACATTACGGGTGGATTATATAAAATTGTTTATATTTTCTATTGCAAGATAACAAATTACATTGATTGTTTCTAAGTGAGCGATGTCAAAGGCACTTGCTACATTACAGCACACACCACTTGCCATTTACTCGAGAAGTAAGTCACGGATAACGAGTTCGAGTAACCACGTCTGGATTCAACTTTAGGCTTTGAGACATACATAATGGGGAAAACTGGACCTATTTCAGGAAAGGTTAATGTCGGCTTGACAGCAATTTCCATTCGGGTACGGCGAGGCGGCCATGGCAGTCGCCATGATATCTGTTTAACGATGCGTACAACGGAAACTACGGCGTAAATCAGGGCTTCACCTTGGGACCACTGCTTATTTATTTCGCTCAATTATTAATTTAATAGGACTGTGCCAGCTGATACTGGCTGTCTTTACAGGCAGTCAAGATAGTAAACAAAGGCGTGTACAAATAGTTTGTTTTTAAGATTAAAATTTATATTTCAAAGTCCAGCAGATACTAAATGTTTTTTACTTCAATTAGCAATTTATTCTTCAATACATTTGTAAATCAGGCCCGAAAATTATTCTTACGGGGTAGAATCTACCACATCTTAAGCCGGATTTCCCGGACAATTTGCCATCATTCATGAAACAAAAAAAATCATAACACAACTAATTGATTTTTTATTTCCCTGACCGATGGCAAATGTCCGGAAAATCCTTGTGTACTTCACAAACCTTCATCGTCAAAAATAAACTTCAAGACAAAGAATCTTGTAAGCCGTTCATAATAAAGGAGCGTATAAGGCAAGGCTGAGAGTCCAATTCTCTTCCCAAACAGTCTGCGAACATAAAAAATCCTTGACATGTTAATTTTACCTTCAGTTTGTAGCTTTAAATAAATTCGTAGATTTTTAAACGTCTGTTTAGGTAATAAAATCTAATATATGTTCGGAGGGCTACGTATCCAAAGAAATTTGCATATGGTTGTCATCTCGAAATATTAACTGAAAATGTGTCATGCGTTTCATACGGTCAATTTGGGAAAAAAACCGATAACTCTTAAAGTTGGGCACGTTAACTACACCCGTAACCAGTTTTAAAATATTTAGAAGAACACTCCATCTCAATCTTGAAACCTCACAAGCAAAATGGTTGTAAGCATATAAACTTTGTTTCTGAAACATGCATAAGATGTGATGCACGTTGTTTTGTACACCTGTATCACCTTGTAATGATTCAAGTTATTGTTTTTTCTAAAGGTCTGTATGTCATTATCGCGAAACCAAGAACCATGTAATAAAAAAATTTTAACCCCCAAAAAACAGTTTACTTTTATAGACATTCCTTCGTAGAGGCTTACACACTAGGTGGTTGAGGATGTAATTAAGTACTCTCCTATACCCTTTTCTTAGAATTGGTTGAAACTTTTAAGAGCTCATAAATAGTTGCAGCTTAAAAACATACGACTGGATCCAATTTTAATGTTTTCCCTTTTCAAAATCCGTGTGGAGGACTTTGAGCGATCCAATATAAGCACATTAAATACGTATGAAACATTGAACATTCCTCAAAAATTCCTTCTTTCAGTTAGCTGTATGATGCTTAATAAATGAGTACCCACTTTTTCGGTTCTAACCCTTTAAAGACCACCATATTAAATATTAAGAACATAATTTAATTGTTGTAGATTTGGGTAGGTAGTATTGTATTATGGTTGGGGGTTGTGTTATTGGGATGGTTTGAAGAGGGATGGAGGAAGAAGTTAGTTGGGAGGGAGTGTGGGGGGATGTGGTAGACTTGATGTGGAAAAGAAGTGTATTTTAAGTAATGTTGAAGTTTTGGGTGTAATGTGGTGATAATTATGGGGGAGGGAGTAGGCAGGGGGAAGTGTGGGTGGGTTGAGTTGAGTATTTGGTTTTTTAGGTGGTATTGTATTGGGGGGGAGTGAGATATGAGGGGGATTAGTTTGGTTTGTGGTGATGGAGAGAGGTGGGAGTAGTTGAAGGGATTAGTATGGGGTTTGATTTTTTTGAATTTGAGGGGTTGGAAGTGGTAGGGGGGTGTTTGTTAGGGGGGGGGGGGTGGGGTTAGGGGTTGTTGGGATTAAGTATAATGGTGGGGTATAAGTTAGTTTTGTTATATTGTAGAGGGGGGTGGGGGAGAGGGAGGAGATTAAGTAGAGTTGGGGGGGAGTGTAGGGGTATGGGGGTGTGTGTTGTTGGGGGGGGTGTTATATTGTATTTTGAGAGTGATTAGTTTATTGGTTATGGGTTTTTGGGGGAGATGGGGGGTGAGGTAGTAAATATATATGTTGGGTATTGATATGTGATTAGATTAGGGTGAGGTATAGAAGTGTTGATGGTGGGTTGGTATTAGAATTTGTGGGGGTTTTGGAGATGAATGAGGATATTGGGTGGGGGGGGGGGTGGGGGTTTGTGTTGGGGGGGGTTTTGGGGATGGGATTAGTATTTGGGTTGGATGGTGTATTGTGGAGGTTGTTGTAGAGGATGGGAGTTTATAGTGTTAATAATGGAGGTTTTGTGGAATGTAGTATAGGGTGTATTTGGGGATTGTGGGGGTGTGTAGGTTGTGGAGGTGAATAGGGGAAATTGTGTTTATTGATTGTGTGAATTGAGTTGAGTTTATTGAGTGGGAATAGTTAGAAATATGTGTAATTTTATGTGGGGTTTTTGTGATGAAATGGTGTTTATGTGGTGTGGTGGGGTTGGGGGGTGAGGGTTGGGGGTTTGGGGGGGGGTGGATTTTGTGGGGGGGGGGGGTGTAATGGTTTGTTTGGTTAGATTTTATTGTTTGGGGTGGGATGGAGATTGAGGGGGTATTGGTGGGGGGTGGTGGGGATGTGAGATTTAGTAAGGTGGGTATTGTTTGTAGGTGGTAGGATGATGGTATTTGTGAGGTGGGGGGGAAGGTATGGAGTTTTTTTAGGGGATTGTGGAGATGGAGGATGGGGATTTTTGGGGGGAGAGTGTGGGAGGTTATTTGATTTTGGTATAGGGGAGGTTTTGGGGATATTGGGATTTATTGTGGTAGAGTTGGTGGAGGGGTTTAGAGAGGGGGGTTGTGGAATGGTTTGGTTTTTGGTTAATTAGGGGTTAATGGTGTGGGTTGGGGTTATTTATGTGGAGGGGGGGTGGTTGATGTAGTTTGATTGGGGTAGGGAATATTTTGTTGGGTGAGAGGTGTTATTAGGGGAGGGATTGGTGGGGGTAGGGAGTTTGGGGGGGTTTGGATATGGTGTGGTTGAGGGGGAATATGGTTGGTGGGGGATGATATGTGGAATTTGGTTTATGTAGTTTAGTTTTGTTGGATAGATGGGGTATGGGGTTGTGGTAGGGATTATGGGTTTGATTGGGGAGGATTAGTGGGGTTGGGGAGTGTGGGAGTGTGAGGGTTGAGAGATTTTTATTGGTAGTATTTTGTTGGGGAGAATGAGTTTGGTGTGGTTTGGAAGGAGGTAGTTAGGTGGGTTGATTGGATGTAGTGATAGGGTAATTGGGTGATTTGAGGTGGTATGTTAGATTGGTTTGGGTGGATGTGTGGAATATATTGGGTAGAGTATTAATTTTGAGGATGGTGGAATGGTTGTGGATGTGTTATAGTTGAGATTGTGTAATGTTGGTGAGGGGTTAGGGGTATTGTATAGGTGGAGTGGTGGGGGGAAGTGGAGTGTTTTAGTGGTATTGTGAGGTATTTGTGTGGTTGGGGGTATGATTGGGTGGGTGGGATATGGTGAGGAGGTTTGGGTAGTTGTGGAAGTTGGTAGTGTGGTGTGTTATTTGGTAGGGGGGGGGGGGGATGTATGGGGGGGGGGTTGAAAAGGGTGGAGGGGTTATGAATTTTGGTTTGTTGAATGGGGGAGAAGTTTTGTGGAAGATTGGATGTTGGTTAGGGTGGTTGAATATAAATTTATAAACAACACTCCAAAATGATAAAATTTTTGTAAATAACAAAATAAAATCCATCATAGGTGTTTTTTTATAACTAATAATAGGGAATATATTTTTTCAAAAAAAGAGGACTTTAGAAGGGGAGTCGCCTAAAATTTTTTTATTTTGTTTTGTTTATCTGTTATATTTGAGTACTTAACCCTTCTATTTATCAATATGAACACATATATTTTTAATTTATTTAGCCATGAAAAAAGGTTAACAATCTTTCCACAATGTATGAATAAAATTTTGTCGCGCCGCCCAGCTCGGGCCCAACAGAACTTTACAGAAACTTATAGTTGGTATTTTAGCTAGGGCTTGTATTTAGGTCAAAGTTGGATATGCAAATAAAAACACCATTTCAAACCCTTTCGATTCCTTTCTCTAAAAAAATGGCGTACCCAAAAACGTGAGGGAAATCGCGAACAAAATATGGACCAAATTTCCTAAAAAGTGTTTGTTCGAGTTATACTCTGAAAATTGGGGTATAACAGGGGTCCCCTACACAAGGAATTTGCAAGTGTCTTGTGATTAAGTGCTAGCCGAAACCGGGACAAAATTGCGTCCGGCCTAAAGAAAAGTGACGCGTACGAATCCCCCAAAAGCTGAAAAACCGTCACGAATACAAAGAAATCCGAAAAAGACACTACATTGAAAAGGTGCATTAGAGGAGTGAGGAAGAAGTGAAGGGCCCTGACAACCCATCCATGCGCTAGGACAGTAAAAATTAAGATTCCTACAAACTTCAATTACATTTATTTTCCATTAGCGATTTGAAAAAATGGGTTTTCCCTCAGTACTTTTTTCGGAAAGTATAAAATAGAGCCTCAAACCTTTTACACAACTTTTTTAATATACATTGAAGATTTTAGATGAGAGATTATTAACAAATACTATTAACCCTATTTTAAAAAAAAAGAAAAAAAGAAAATTTTAAAATTATGAAACATTTTTAAAAAAAAAAAACATGAAACCGGTGCCAAGCAACTTAGAACCCAAAAAAAAAAGCCATACAATGTGTAATAAATACCGTAAAATAATAAAAAAAAGTTCAGCCAGTATCTCGCAGGCTTTTTGTAAATGACCTAAGTTTTAAAGATTGAAAGTATAGAAAAGGGCGACTCCCCTTAACACGGATAAACCCAAAAAAATGTTTATAATGGTTTAAAATTCTTATTTTTATAATTACATAAAACGAATTGACGAATAAAACGGAAGAACTCCTCGATATGCTCATCTTATTTCTCGGCTTTATCCGAAGTGGAGTCCTACAGAGCGCCGTGAAGCAATAAAACACAAGCATTATTTGAAGTGCCTTTTAATTTCCTTTTGAGAAGAATTGGGTGACGGGCGACAACGCAAATTGTTTAGCACCGTCACCTCATTTGCGCAGTTGCTATGGATAAACAGCAGCCGTGACGGCTACAGCTGAGCGTACTGCCAGCAATCACAATGCCTGACATGCCCCCCATGGGTCGCGATGTTCGTCCACCCCGTAAAGCCTTAAAAATTGAAAACCCCTAAAGAAATAATATGAATAAACTTGACTTTATTGGAGCAAAATTATGACTACAAAGTTCCTTTCTAAACCCCCAATAAAATTTATACAGACGCAATAAAGTTTTTTTAAAAGAACACAATAACTTAATAAAACCATAAACCCCAAACACTATTGAAAACACAACTAAATTAATATTGAACTAAAACGAATGTGTAAAACACAAAGAACAAAATATGACATTAGACCATAATAATCTTAACAACAAATATACGCTTGTAATAGTTTTAAATTAAAAATATCCATTCAGGAGGTTTTGAGCGTGAGTGTAGAGAGGGCTTATAGCCCAAAACTCCGCCTCTTAATAAGGCATTTTTCATTCATTCATCATTTAATTATTGAAATCATTCACCTTTTAAAGCCCCTGAAGAAATGTCAACTACGTTACACCTTCGGATTCCCTCAAAAACAGGAAAAAAAAAATCCAAAATTCTAAATATCGTCGGAAGTGCATTCCACAGTCGATAGGCACAAACAGTGAACGGTTATTTAAGAAACCCAAAACGATGGTTGATGGAAGAAAAAAGGCCTCCTAAGAGCAGATCATCACGATTAGGAAATGAAGTGATCTTTTGGGTTAGATGATTATTTAATTGGTGGGTGATTATTGCGAAAAGAACGAATTTGATTTCAAGTGGGTTCTTCATTAATGACGAAAGCTGTTGAAAAATGACTAACATGATACTTCGTCTTAAATTGGAAAAAATCGATGCAATTTTTTTTGAGCCCTTTTTAGGCTGTCCTAAAGTTCAACATTAATATTTTTGTACAGTGCCCAAGGGCACAATTTTTAAAATGCGGCACAAATCACACAGTCAACAGCCCATTTAAAAATTAAAAGGGAAAAAAAAAAGCAGTAAATACCAATAGAGACCCAAATACATATCGAATGTTCTATCATTCCACCCCAAGTGTATGCCAAATTATCCAAGGGTCCTTTACAATCACAATACAAGCTCTTTATTGTGAATTCAAGCCTCGTGTAGTAGTCAAGTCAATTTTTCTAAGGATTCTGAATAGCCAAAATAAATCTGAGTCTACTTCATTGATTTTTGATCCTTGTGTAAACCTAAATTTCACAATTTCACCCCAATATAAAATCATAAAGTTACAACAGCGTTTATATTTTTGGGTTTAAATTTGCAAGTCCCACATATAATTGAGTTTAAAATAATTTATTACAGTTGTCACATCGCTATATGCAAAAACGAATAATAATGCAACGCACTAGACCCTTTGGGTTTACTCCTCTACAGACATTTTTCACTCGAGTACCATTACCCTCTCATACATCGTTTGGCGTTCAGAAAGCTAGAATTTTGCACCCTGACACATTAAAAAAAACCCATTCGCTTGAGTTTAAAGAGGAGGATAAACACATTCGAATATGGACTTGGAAATTGTCGAAGAGCGCGCGATTAGATATTTTTCGCTCAGGGGGTAAACGAATGCCATCTGTAATTTTGAAAAGCCGGTGGTTGTACAAAGGTTTGTACGAAACCGATTAAAAGCGAGAAGAATTATATATCCGTTGTAGATCGATGAAAACTGATAGACAATTCTTTCAACTGAATTTTTAAAAAAATGGGGAGGTATTTAGAGTGTTGAAATTAGATAAAAACTGTTTCCAAAACCATTTTGGGAAAATCAGAGGACATTAATTATTATTAAAATTGAAGTGATTATTGAAGTAATAGACGGAGTCCCTGAAGGGAAAACATATCGGCAAATTGGCGGCTCCGACTGAGGGTTTCTGGTTGTCCTCTTGATAGCTCCGAGGAGGCACCTCAGACAACGGAAGTGAACGAAAACTGAGGCCAAGCCCCCAAAAAGAAGTGCCTCAACTCAAACGTAGTTATTAGCCCCATAAACATCGGCAGGATTTAAGAAAAATCGTTTTTGACTTTTAAGATTAATGATAGAACGCCCTACTGGACTTGCCAACCCCCAAGTCTTTCAGTTGTGCCCAAATAGTCTTATAGACGTTGCTTACAAAGCCGAACAAAATGACCTTGATTTTCCGATATTCTGTTTCGTCCTGAATTGGATCCCTTATCTATTCTAATCCTCATTACATTTTGCCCCGCTTTCCCTACAAGAAAAACTGACAGTTTTTGTAACTGGGCTGTTTGGGGCAGATATTCATAAAATAGTCATCGGGAAAAATTTATGGTGGGTTTACAAGACGTTTTTTGGTTGGGTCTTTTTTGCTAAGACTTCTAGGGTTTCTAAATCACTTTAAGTCATTCAGGCCATCAAGATTAAGTTATTTTATATATTTAAAAAATAATAAATATTTAAAGTACACTAAAATTTTGTAGGAAAAAAAAAATTGTTTTTAAACGACTCTCCTTTTAATTACCATTTAATTTTTTTAAGTGTTAATTTTGGAGCCATAATTTGCGTTTTTAAAATTTTTTTAATGTTAAAAATTTTTAAGAACAAACTAAATTCTTAATGTAATACCTTACTAACAAGTGCTTGTAAAATAGGTATAATGACTGAGTTTCAATGATGATGAGCCCTTTTTGGAAAATTTGCCTACTCTGCTGGTGTCTCGCCCAACCGCCTGCCCGCTTACGCCATTTTCACCCCCCAACCCTTTCCCCTATCGGCCCCAACACATCCTTCTTTCCCAACCGCAACATTTTTTTACACTTGCCATATCAATGCCCAAAAACGTCATATTTTGAAACATTCCAAAGGCGACTCTTACATTTCACTTTGTCATCATTTTAATTTCAAACTAGACAGAAACCGGAATAAAACAGACATGGACTTTTTGGTTAGTCAATAATCGGAACTAATGACCAACGATACTTGACTGATATGCCCCAAACTCCAAACAACAACTCACCATACACCAACAGCTGACACTTGTTAACTTTGTATTGTTGCTGACCCAACCCATCTTACACTTTTATTTACAAAATGAAGTATAAAGCAATGATTTTTTTAAAAGGGTGAAAAATCTGTAATCGTTTTCGAAAATAAAGTACCTGATAATAAAATTAACATAACAGTAATCGGAAATTTGTTTAAAAAATTATAAAATTAGTAGCAAAGAAAGATATAAAATGTGGAAAATAAACCACATTAAACCCCAATTTTACCCCGCCCCGAGCCTCCCTTTTCGAAATAAGGCTATAAATATAATCCATAAAAAATTGAACATTTTTGGGTATAATTATTTAAAAATATGCAAATAAGAACAACTAAAGTAAAATTAAAGAAAACCCCCAAAAAAAATTAAGTCCCAAATTTAAAATTTAAAACAAACAAGATTAAAAAATCAATATGTACAATATGACAATAAAAATAAATACCGTAAGTGTTATAATAGGGTTGGTTGACCTTTTTACACTTTTGTTTCAACGTCATTGTTTTCTTTAAAGTTAAATAAATTCAAAAAAAAATGAATTAAATCAAGGGGGTATAAAAGAAATAAAAATATCCATAAAGTCTGCCCTCCTCTGAAACTAAAATGAATTTTGGGTGAACCGCCGGCGATCGCTTTGTAGGACTAACATGAGATTTCAGTTGGAAAATTAATGCTCTCAAACCGAAAACGGAGAGGGAACCCAATATTAAAATTTAAACATGAATATAAATTTTAAACACCAGCCTCAAAAAATCCCCTAAAAAGTTAAAAACATTAAAACTTCGTTTTAAACATTTTTGTATGGACGGATTTATTGCACAAACCTTGTCAAACTTAAATGAACGCCGACCTATCTAATTTACGGGAATTGTTCAAGACAAATGTAACAAGTTTTTCCTTTTAAATTGGGAAATTAATCAAATTACAATAAATCTAAAAATAACCCCCGATTCCCCACCTAGAACAAGTGTTAGAAGGAATTACCTGACTAGATTATTGTCTTAATCCAAATTTATAAATAGACTTTTTATTTTATTTTTTTTTTTCAGGGAACATAACAATTTTGTTCGAGGTATATAGTTAATTTAAATAAGACTGTTTCTTTTAAAGCTGAGTAAAATAGAAATACAACTAAAGTATCTATGTGGACGATGGAAGGATTGAAAGGATAATACAGGTTTCGGACAGCAGCCATCTGTATAAGTTACTTTGTTACGATGGTAAAGTGTTCGAAATCTTATTATCCCATTCTTATCCTTATGGCCGTCATTTCGTAGAGCCTGATTACAATTGTAAAGAAATTCGAGTGCTTTGAATGGTCATTAATGGCTCATAGTTATTGGCATAGTTCCATTACTTATTGCGAATTTAATGTTTTATATACATTTAAATTTGTTACTTTCTGATTGTTTACATATAACATAATAAATTATGTACGCTCTAAAGTAAGTCAAAACCTATACGTTACGAAGCGATGCTTTTCCTTATATCTACCCACAACCCATTAGATACATTTTAGGCAGAGTGTGATAGTTCATGTGAACACGGATGCCTCTAGACCCTTGGCTCACCAATTACGAACATAAGTCTATCTAATGAGTGTGCTGGATAGTTCTGTTTGTGAGATCGAAATCATCAGAGGTCTAAACCAATTAATTTGGGCACTCTCAAGGTCACCGTTACTAGAGGATTTGTGTTGTAGAGGAACCATGATGGATGTGATACTGCTTGTTTTAAATGTATATTACAAGTGCTATGGATGATAATGGTAGAGTAGCAGCCCTGACGCCATTTGTCTCGATTATTTTTGGACAGGAACCGGTATAAAGAAGGCGCGAGATTCGAATGAGAGCAATAATGACAGCTAAAGTATAATTACGCTTCGATATTAGAGCTTACTAACGAATATAGACCATTTCACAATAATTTCTCAATTTTTACAAGTGAGCAGGAGGCCGATATTCTTTTAAGCCTTAGCTGCGTGTGCTCATGGGATACTGGCCTGAGGAAGGATAACTATTTTTTCAATCAGAATAAGGGGAAGTGTCCTTTACAGTAAACCAGTGCCTTTACAGATGGTACAGATGAAATGTACTAATGTCAACAGACCGATTTATAACCTGCACTAGTCACTAATACAGATCGAAAGTACGAAGTATTATACCGAGTGGAAACCGACACTCCTAATCGGTATTTTACCTATATAATGTTGAATCAGTATAGGAACATTTTAAAAATATTGATCGCTGTCAAACAACTTTGACATTAAAGACCCAAAGAAGAAGGAAGTTACGGTATTTCTGTACTAAAAAACTAAATTCATTTTAAAGGAAACATTCTCATAGTTTAAGCAAATTTAAATTAATTAATCTTTCTCTATATAGTTACAAATAAAATAGTATAAAAACTTCATTCTATACGTAGTATTTGCTGTATTAACATTTATAAATAGTGTATAAGGTATCATTTCAACTTTGAGCTTTTAATCAGTTTGAATGAGTTATTTAATGAGTTTAATTCTGCTCATTCAAAGCTGAACATAACCAAAGTTAATCCACCCTACAATTTCTTACAAACTTGCAACCAGTTTTGATATCTAAAAATGTATGTGATGTAATGAAAGGAGTTCTGATATTTTATACAAACACGACAGGTCTAAATTTGCTACTAACGTATACACACACTCCACACACACACACACACACACACACACACAACACACACACAACACACACACCTAATCACACACACACACACCACACGACACACACAACACTTCACACACACACACACATATATATATACATAATGTGCTTTTTTATTCTTTGTTAATAGATAGTACAATTATTTGTTATAATAAGAATTTAAATGATTTTTTCAAAGAAAAAGATAGCTAAAGAGTGGAGTAAAATTCTGCTCTTGTTTATTTTAAACAGGACAAGTGATTGACCTTCGAGTTATGCGTCTATTAACCGCTAAGCGTACAGCCTTCATAAGTTATCTAAGCAACTTAAGTGATCAAAATAGTTACGTAAAAGAGTAAACGAACGTGGGACTGGCATACCAAAGGCCAAGAAGGGTTGCACCCTCATAAACCTATCATAATTAAAAATTTCCCTGGGAGCATGTGAATTAATTGGTTTAAATTAATTCTTACGGTTTCAAATATCGAACTCCTAACCCCCCAATTTTTGAGATTTATAGATCAATTTATAACCACTCGTATGAATATAAGTGGATGAAATTTTAAAACGTTGTGTATTACTCTAGGAATTTTGCCTAGAGCCCAGATTATTTTTTATTGTTTGCATTGTACAAGGATTTAACTGCTAGTAAGACCGGGCAAAAACCTTCAATCACCAGATTTTTTGGGATAATTCATGATTAAACCTTATATTCATAAAAAAGAGTTGTGCCTTTAAATTATAAAGATTAGGGTTCCCAATACCGTTCCTTGGGGGCACTCCTCAAGTTTTAAATTTGTTAGGATATAGATATAATAAGTAGACAATATGTTATAGTTTCCCTATAAATCTTTAAAAGAATCGTTAAAACTGAACATGTTCGTTATCACATAAAAATGGCAAAGAAAATAAAATTTAAATAAGTTAAAGTTAAAATTAATATGATTGCAAAAATCCTTGCGTCACTTTTGCCATAAGCGTGCGAACTATTACCGGCGATGATTTTTAGCACAAAGTACGGGTATTAAAATTAGATTTCATTCAATTGTTCAACCTTTTTAAATTTTTATGGCGGTAAAAAAACTACTTTCCTGCATTTATAATTTAACGGTGATAATTTAACAAGTTTTTTAGTCACCGACTTATCGTCTTTCTATGTCACTTGCGTCATGCAGAATGTGAAAGATGCTGAAAACCTTCGCAGTAAACAAGGACTGCGGGCTTTTACAACATATTATATTATTGATTACTCCACAGGCCAGACAATAAAATAAATGCTAAACCTCCGTGGCGGCAGTTTCCACGCGTGAGTCTTCAGTTTCCTATTGCAGGACACTTCTGTAAAAGATGCAAGAATCGTCATTATGCAATAAAGCTAACGATCGTTATCTTTTGTCTTAACGATCGGGGCACTTAATTTATTTTGCATGGTCATTTATCCTATCTCTTATATAACTGGATCGAAATGATCCTATCATCTCTTTTTTTCTTACCTTTTTATCATGCACAGAGTATCGTGTTGGGCAATAAATAATATTTGAAAGATTGAAATATAAAGGTTAATAACTCTTAAACAAAGCATAACCTTAGTAAAATTACCACAGTTTTTGAGGTACCTATCTCAGTATCCCGTCTGAGCTAAACATGACCATAAAAGCTTATAATCACATTGGTTTTCATGTAGATGTGAAACAATTCTAACCGTTCTCTAGATTTATGCAAGGGGGACGCCCTGAACACCATTGGAGCAGATATGGAACTAATTGCTTAAAAGACATAACCTAAATTAATACCTCTGAGCTAATGGGAAGCTCTCAATCACAAATGTGGTAAGGGGTGAGCATTGAAAAAAATTCCTTTCTACAGCGCACCCCATCTGCAACTCTGAAAACCCAAAGAGTGGCCTTCGACAGAATATCATTCTTCAATTTCATATGGAAAGATGTTTCCAAGCATACCTAAGGTAGGGAAGGAAAACTTCCACCTCGCCACCCTCCCTTCGTCATCGTGCACCCAACGAAGCTCATAGACACAAGAGATGAACTGTTACAGTGCAATACGTTATTCAAACTAATCTCAATCTCCCGAAACTGTTCTCAGTCATTAGCTAATAGTTGACGAAGAGGATGGACAATTTTATTTCTGTCTGTCCGAACTATAAACTCGAGAGCAAACTGACCTATGATTTAAGATGTTCATGAAGCTTCATCTCGTTTATAGGCAACATCGAGTTCGAATAGGTGGGAAATTGTATTTGTCTGTCTGTCCGAACTATATCTCGAGAGCAAACGACCTATAGATTTTAGATGTTCAGACTTCATCTCGTTTATAGGCAACTCGAGTTTGACTTGATTTCATGCATTTACAATTGGTGGGAAAATTGATTTGTCTGTCTGTCCGAACTATATCTCGAGACAAACTGACCTATAGGATTTAAGATGTTCATGAAGCTTCATTCTCGTTTATAGGCAAACCATTTTTTTTTTTAAAAAAAAAATTTTTTTTTTAAAAAAAAATTTTTTAAAAATTTTTTAAAAATTTTTTTTAAAAAAAAGGGGTTAAAAATTTAAAAATTTTTTTTTTTTTTTAAAAAATTTTAAACCTTTTTTTTTGGGGGGGGGCCCCTTTTTTTTTTTGGGGGGGAAAAAAACCAAAAAAAACCCCGGTTTTTTTAAGGGAAAAAAATTTTTTAAAAATTTTTTTTAAAAATTTTTTTAAGGCCCCCTTGGCCCCCAAAAAAAAATTTGAAAAAATTTTTTTTTTTTTTTAAAAAAAAAAAAGGGGAAAAAAAGGGGGGAAAAAAAACCCCCCCCTTTTTCTTTCCCCCGGGGTTTTTTTTAAAAGGGAAAAAAAACCCTTTAAAATGGGGGGGAAAAAATTTTTAAAAAACGGGGCCCTTTTGGTTTTTTGACGGGGGGGTTTTTTTTAAACCCTTTTAAACCCGGGGCCCCCCTTTTTTTTTTTTTTTTTTTTAAAAAAAAAAAATTTTTTTTTAAATTTTTTTTGGTTTTCCCCCAAAAAAAAATTTTTTTACCCAAAAAAAAATTTTTTTGGGAAAAAACCATAAGCTTTAATTTTTTTAAAAAAAATTTTTTTTTTTTTGTTTTAAAATTTTTGGGGTTTTTTTTTTTTCCCAAAAATTTTCCAAAACCTTTGTCCAAAAAAAATTTAAAAATTTTGGTTTTAACCCCCAAAAAAAATTTTAAATTTTCTTTTTTTTTTTTTTT
>NW_025785300.1:45000-67934 GCF_021130785.1 Homalodisca vitripennis
TAAGTTTTACCGTGGTGTTATGGGGTTTAAGGGAAATTTGCGATTCATTTTAAATGGTTTTTCCCTGGTTAAAAATTAATTTAAAAAACCCTTTTTTTCTAAAAATTTTAAAATTTCCCAAGTTTGTGGTTTCGGTTTAACGCGGGAGGCTTGGAAATTTTGGGCCAACAGCCGGGGAAAAACCGTTCACAAAAAGGGTTGATGGGTTTTCCATTTTCAATTTCGGGGTTTGGGGTTTGTAGAGGTGGAGGTTTCCCCAAAAAAATTTCATTAATCTTTAAATCAAATTTTTCAAAAGTTGTCGTTTGCATATAAAGAAAAATAATCAGTTTCGTCATCAGCTATTGGGCAGTTTTAGCCAAACTTAAAAATATGAATTCGTTTTTTGGTTTACAACTCTAAATTTTACAAAAAAATGATTTCTTAAATTATTATAAGTCTATACACAAACTGACTTCACTTTGTTTGCCGAAACCCTTTCAGAACACACTGGAAAATGAAAACAGGGGGGTTCGACAACCAAACCCTAACAATTTTCCCTTTTTAACCCCAAAAAACACACTATTCGATATTTTTCGGGTACCCTATTTGTGCAGTAAAAAAGGTAGCTTCAAGGGGATGTTGTATTTAAGGTTACTGTGAATTTGTTTCAACGAGCTTGGGGGTTTATTGTTTTTGTGCTCGGGGATTTTTCCCCAAAAAAATATTTTCCCAATTGTTTTTTAAAAAAACCCTTTTTACAGTTAGCCTAACTTGTTTTTTTATTTATAAATTTATTTTTATGCCCGCAAATACATTATTTTCTGGTATTACCAAAGTCTTGGTCGATTAGGGCCCTTTAAAAGTAACAATTTCGAACCCTTTTTCGAGTTTTTTTTTCTTTTTTTTAAATTTTAAATTGTTTACGGATGGGGATTGCGAAAAAAAAAAGAGGGGTTTTATTTATTTTTTATCTTTAAATTATTTAAACTTTGTTTTAAATTCGGCCCCCCCTACGTTTTAAAAAAGTATCAAAACCCTCCAGGAAACTGTTTCTAAAAAATCAAAAATTTTTAACATTGATTTAAAAATTTTTTAATTTGGGTGAAGTATATTATAAACCTACCGAAAAAGGGGTTAAAGGGAAAAAATATCGAACCCATCGTTTTAAAAACAACATCGATTATTCTAAATAGTGGGGCAAATGTTCACGATGCAATTTAAATCGATGTCCAGAAGCCAAATAACTTTTCCCCCCCTATTTTAAAAAATTTTCCCTTTACTGTGTGTATTCGTTTGGGAAAATTTTTTCTTGCCAACACCCCTCCTTTAAAAACCGGTTGTTAAAATTTGCACGGGGAAATCAGCAAGCAATTGTTTCCAACATAACGGCTAATTTGCAATATTACTACAGCCACTCAACTCCAATGGGCACACCCAGCCAACCCGCGTACGGGCCCCGACGTTTCCCTTCAAAGGTTAAAAATTGGATCGGGCTTTCACTCTTCTTTTTTCAAACAGACTGTGTTGAGTAATCTTGATGTTTAATTTCGCGCCTGATTTTAAATTTTGGTTTTGTTTTACGCTATATGGCACGCTACAATCGGGACCTTTATCATTTAAATTTTGTAAATTTGTTTGAAATTTGGGTTTTTATGTTTTTCTTGAGCTACGGAAGTTTAAATTTTTTTGAAGGACCCTTTTTATTGGAAAACAAAAAAAAAATACACACACATTTTCAGATACAGATGGTTTTTAAAAAAGAAAACTCATGGGGAAAGCCCCATATTGGGAAAAAATTTCTTACTTAAAAATAATGGAGTCCACCCTTTAAAAAGGGACATTTAGAATTTAAGAGGTTTTAAAAAATTTCCAAAAATTTTATAAAAATGGGTTTAAGGGTACCTAAATTCGGCAAAACAAAAGGGTTTAAAAAGTTCTTTTGAATATATTGCATAGATAAAATCAGTATAAAAAAAAATTTAAAATTAAAAATTTCACCCCAAATTTATACCCAAAAACTTTTAATATTAATTGTTTTTTTTTATGTATTTTTTGTCTTTTTTTCCCCCAAGATCTGAATTTGGATAGAATTGAAAAAGTTTTTGTACTCGTATTGTGCCACCAAAATTTTTGATAAAAAATTCACGAATATTGGAGCCTGAATAAATAATTTAAATTAAATTTTTATTTTATTGAATAATAATTGTATCATATAATTATAAAAAAATAGAATTGATTAGAAATGACTTTTAAAAAGGAGGGCCCCCTTGACCCCATGCTTGTTGTTCGATGTTAATCTTAGGGGGTAACACTAATCTATGTTTTGTTATGATTAAAAAATTAAAAGATTTAATAACAAATTTAATGTTAAAAAATTAATTTTTAAATGGGGTTTTAAAAAAATGGGATTTTTTCTAATTTTAAGTTATTATAACTGTTGAAAGTGGCTGGTTTAAAATAAAAGTTAAAAATTTTAAAAAATAGGGTTTCCATAATGGGAAATTTTTTTAACGTTTAAAAATTTACGTGTTTTCCCTTTTTAAGGTTTTCGTTAATGTCCGTGCTATTGTTTTTAGTTTATTTTCCCTTTTAAAAAAACCCGGTTACATTACAAAAAATAAAAATTGGGAAAACAAAAAATTTGGGAAAAAATGTTATGGGGGCTTTTTTTTCGTTCAGCGTCTTCCGGGTTTTAAAAAATTTTTTTTTATCATGTATAAAGCCCATTGATTTGTAGTAGCGTTAAAACTGGTTTTTTGGGGAATAACTATTTTAAAGAAAAATAAATTTTTATAAACATTTTAGTAATAAATACCAGTTTCCAAAATTTTTGAAAAATGAAAAAAAGTTAACAGCAGCAGTAAATTTGTTCTATAAAAAAAAACTTAAAGAGCTTTTTCGATTAAAAAGCTGTGTTTTGCAAAAAATTTTGAGCAGAACAGGAACGTTTTAATAGCTCATTTTTCTTTTAAAAGTAGGAGTATAAAAAATTTGTTTTTGGGGTTAATTTTTGCAGGGTTTTGAAAAAATTTAAAATTACCCAAAAAATCTAGTTATTTTTTAGACATATAAGCTACTAACCCTGGGGGGAAGGGAATGGGAGAAAAATATTTTTGGGTTTTCAATGGGTCTTTATATTTTTTCTACATTGGTATTTTTGAAAAGGGAAATCCCCCTTTTCCCACCATCACTTTGACTATCCTTTAATTTAAAGTGATTTCGGTTGTTATGTCTGCAAGAGAGGCTGGTGCCACCCTTCATCTTAGCGTAGTGGGGTTTTCTAGACAAAATTTTTTTACCAGGGAAAAATTTTGAGGGAGTAGAGGGGTTCACAAAATTTTTTGAATGTTGAAAGGGTGAGGGGGCAGCGAAGGCCCCCATCGCGGAGTTTTCCGCCCGGGCCCCCCACATTTCCCGGTGACGGGGGGCCCCGGGTTCCATGGGGGAAAGGGTTTTTGTGGAGAAAATTTCTGGGGGTCGTGTCCCCAGATGGACCCTATTTTTCTCCTCATGCGGCCCAAAAAAAGGGACAAGACGTCAGCAAGGGGACTGGACGAGTGATTTAAAGCCCCCGGGAAATCAAGGGAAAACCACGGTTTTTGAAAGTATTATTTTGTTTCCCTATTTTTAAATTTAGATTACAGGAAAACCGAAGCGGTATGAAGTGAAATTTCAAATTCAACTTAGGTAAAAGTGTAATTGTCGTAAAAAAGTTTTGGGGTTTGGGTTTAAATTTAAAAAATTTTACTTGTTACTTTGCAATTTCCCGCGGCCTTTTTACGCAATTTTTGTAGGTTTTGCAACCCGTATGGGGGCACTTCTTGGTGAAACTTCTCAAGTGTAATGTTTTCGGCACTAATGTTGAGTTGCCTTCTTGCCCCCACCAAGAAAAATATATTAAAAAGTGGATATTTATGGGTTTAATTTTAATTTACTTGAAAAGTTAGTTTTTTTTATTCCATTAAAGGTAGCCTTTTTCTGATGTTGTCTCTTTTCTGATCAAAAAAAATTTTCCCTTTTAATTTGCTTTGTTTGATAATAACATTGGCTTTTAGATTTTTCATTTGGTTGTTTTTTTAAATTTGGTTTTTAAAAAAATTTTCAGTTAAAAAATACGTTAACTAAAAAAAGCGTTTGGCAATTTAATATATAACTGTCTGTAAGTGCAGTGTTCAATGGGGCAGGCGCTTTGAAAACATTTTTTTCTCCTTTTCTTTAAACGGAATTTTTGCTTTAAATTTTAAATTTCCTTTCTTGATTCCCCTTAAAACAAAGGGAAAAATTTTAAAAACCCGTTTTTAATAGAAAAAAATTTCAGTCGCAGATTTTTTTTTTTTTGTTATTTACGTTTATCCAATACACGAGAATTTTTTGACTGAAATTTTAATTAAGACTATTCTATCTTTTACATTAAAATAATCTAAAACAAAGAGGATAAAATTTAACCCCTACACATGCTGGATAGGGAAATTTTTTGTTTCCCTTTTGGGGAATGGGTTTGATTGGTCGAGTCATTACCCCAAAAAAACAAATTTTGTCATTAAGCTTCGCCCTTCTCAGTAAAATAGTCTTCTTTTTTAATTTTTCACAAGGAATCTTATAGTAGGGTTCTCCCAGGACCTCTATGGACTTTTGTAGTTTAAAAATGATGACCTTCTTTGGAGCCCGGTACCCTTTCCGAGTTTTTGCAGTTCATCAGATTTTTCCCCAAGGGACCTAATCTAATTGTTAGGAATCAAATATTGGTTTTAATAGTTTTACCTATCTCTCTTTTTCTGGGCTCTTTTTTTTTTATTGCTGTATCTCTTTTTAAACTCCATTTTTGTTTTTAAAAATGTAGAAGTAAAACAATAAAAACCCAAAAACGATTATCGAGGAAAAACCCACAGAAAAGTATCGGAAGTACTTACCGAACTGATTTGTTATCTTTTCAGCAATTTTTGAGCTCCTTAATTCAAATGCCAACACCATTTTGCCGATTTTTTACTGCGCCCCCAAAGCATCCAACTAGGTGTATAGGCCTTTTTACCTTTTGAAAACTTTGCTTCTCTTTGGGTTCACTTTGACTTTAAAATCAAAGTTCTTGCTTGGGGCCAAGAAAGGGGCCCAAAGAAACACATTTTAAGTTTCCAGGACTTTTTTATGGGGAAAAGGGGAATTTTTTTGAAAGGTGGGAAAAACGGATGGGTCAAAAACAAAACGATTTTAAAAAAAACATGTTAAAATCCCTTTAAAAAATTTCTACCAACATAAATTAATATCGACCAAAAAGTTGAAGAGAAAATTAGGTTTGGAACAAAAAGAAGAATAGTTTTTTTTTATTTTTTTGGGAAAAACCCTTTAAAGAAAAAGGAAACTCAAGTAGAGTTTTCAGGGTCAGTATAAAAACCATCACTTTTATTTTTAAAATTTCCGGCCCTCCCGTATATAAGTTTTTTTAACTCTTATCTTGTGGATATTGTTTCTTTTTGCAAGTGGTGACCCAAAGATTTTATCTAGAAATTTCACACATTAAACAAAAATTTGGGCTTTTCCCGATATTTGGGTGGTCAAGCAGCACCCCCGGGGAAAACTGAAGAAAAATGACGACGGTGTGTGGCGACATCACGAAGCCCCCTGCTGGGTTTTGAGTGAAAAACACCAGAGAATGTTGCAGGGGCCCAGGGGGTCCCTTTGTTTTTCCCCTCTGGGCCACTGTCAAGTTTGATGAGGGGGCTTCGTTTAGTCAGTCGCCAAAGAACCCCCCAGGGCACCAAGAAATTCACACAGTATGCCTAAAATTCCCAAAAAATTGAAAGGGACAGGTTTTGTCTATCTCTCTATCTAAATGTCGAAATTTTTGTTTCGATTCTTGAGTTAAGAAAATTTGGGAATGTTTTGGTAAATTTTTAGTTTTAAAATTTGAACCCTTGTGTGGTGTTTTGTGTTTTGTGTGTGTGTTTTGTGGGTGTGTGGTGTGTGGGTGTGGTGTGTTGTGTTGTTTGTGTCCAGTAAAAAGTTCAGATCTGAATATTTGTTGGTTTAAAGGTTGGACATTCCCTTCTTGTCTTAAAAGTGTCCCCTTATACTTGGGTTAAATTAAAAATAATTTTGGGGGCTTATTAAAGCTTTTGAAAATTTTTATCTCCCAAAACAATACTTAAACTGTATCAAAGGACGTTCCTTCTTTTAGTACTTAAGAGGATTTTTTTTTGACCTTACAGGGCTAAATTTTAAATTTAAATTTTTTAAACGGTTTTTAGGGTTTATATAGGGGGGAATGTTTATTTTTTCTATAGGGCTTTCTTTAAACCCTATGGATTACCCCACCCATTTTGGGGGAAAAAGGCGCCTTGCATTCTTTTTATCTCGCTGGACATGGTGACATAAAACCATTTTTTCGTGTTGATTGGGGGTTAAAGTGCCCTCAGGTTAAAAAAAAAATGATTTCAGAAAAAACCCAATTTTCTATGGGGAAATATTTAAACCTTTCCCGGGACTTTTCCCATTTCGGACACAAACCAAAAAATTTGAGGGGAGCTTACGGGTTAATTTATATTTTTTGGGGAAAATTTCTTTCTATACATTTATGAAAAAAATAAAATTTTGTTCTTATAAATGCAAATTTGGGGGGATCACACACTATTGTTAGAAGATTTTATTTTATTTTCCTCCGACTTTTGGAGAAGTTGATGTTTTTTTGAAAAATGCCAGAGAGTGTAATCATATTAGAAGTATAATAGAAATACAAATGCGTATTTTTTAAAATTTTAAAATTTAAATTTTTAAATAATTTTAATTTTATTAGGAAAAACAAATTCAACAAGGATTGAAATTTTTTTGGTCACATTTTTAAATTTAAAAATTTTTTCCCTTGGTGGTTAAAAAAAACCCCTGTTTGCACAAATTAAATTAATGTCCCCTTTAGAAAAAACTGAAGAACACGTTGCCCTTTTTAGTTTTGGGGGGGAGGGTTTAGGGGGCTTGCTACTGTGGAGGATGTGGGGGGGGCAGGGAGTTTGTTGGGGGTGTGTGTGACGGGCAGAAAGTGGGGGTTTTGGGGCGCGGTGTTTTATGTGTTTAAATTTTTTTTTTTATGTGCTTTAAGAATTACATTTTTTAGTTCTGATTTATTTTTGTGAATGAAGCAAATTTTAGTTAATTTTAAATTTAAAGTTAAAGTATGTTAACAGTTTACATGTGTCTGTTTTTCAAACATTTAAAATTTTTTGTATATATATGAGGTTTTAGCGGTAGAGGGGGGGATATTTCAAAACCTAACTCCGCCCCTTCAAAAAGGGCATTTTATGTCATTCCCTTTTTTGTATATTGTAGTGTAAATAATTTAAAAAAAGTTTCCCGTTTAGTGGAAAATGGATGGAACTTTTTCTACAAAAAAGTAGAAAAGTTTAAACACAACTATATATGACACTAAAAAGGGAACCCCAAAGATTTGAAGATTTTTCCCTACCACCTTTCAAGTTCTTTTTCCTAGGGAAACCCAAAATTCAAGAGTTGGAAATTCCCCTGGGTAAATCCTCATTCTTTATAAATATGGGGGAAAAACCCATTGGAAGTTTGTACCCCCTTTTTAAAATTTTTTGGTTGCGGGTTTCTTTTGGTTTGAGTTGAGGAAATGACACATTTATTTTTAAAGGCATTTGTGGGATGTGTCGACGGGCCTTTCTTTAAACTGTGAAGACAAGAGGTCCAGGGGGGGATCTACGCCCCGCCCGCCGATCCTGAGAAGATCATCCAGTGTGTGGGAGGCTTGGGACCCCGGACATACTGGATCCATGACAGAAAGTCAGTTTAATTAAAGGGTTTAAACTTCCAGGAGTACCCGTAATATAGTGTCGCAAAAAATATACGGAAAAGAGTTGATGATTGAAAACAGAAAAAAATCGTATAATAAAGGCATTGAGGGTTTTTTAAGCTTGCATCGAATGGAGGGAAATTTATATGTAGCATTCACATTTGAATTTCTGTTGAGTTCGTCTTTTTTAAGGGGGGGTTCCGGGGGGAAAAATTTTTGGGCAAAATTTCAATTTTTATTTTTTAAAAATTTTTTTTATTCTTTGGAATTTTTACGATAATTTGAAATAAACGTACATCCCAATTTTGGGCCAGTACAACATTTTTGTAAATTTAAATTTTTTTGTTTAAAGGGCTGCACTGTGTTTTTCGCTGGCAGGGGGGGCGTCAGGGCGAGGGAGTTTGGGTTTATACATACTTCAGTTGTTTTAATATAAGTAGGCATAATAGTTGTGTTGGTAAAATGTTTTTTCTTTACTGTCTTTTGGTTCTTTTCTCAAATTTATAAGAACTGTAGTATTAAAATTTAAAAACTCAAAAATTTTTCCACCAAAATTTTGTTTTGATTTTTTTTAATTTACAGTGGCGATTATTGATTTAAAACTGTATACGATGTTGAATTTTACCCTTTCTCCTTAAGAAAAAAATTTTACGAGTAGTAGGCCATTTTTTTCTGACAGATACTGACATGTTACAAATTCTTAGGCTTTAATTTTGTTTCAGAATTATTTAAAAACCGACCGAAAAACATACACGTTTTCAAAACTTTTAGCCGAACTTTTTTGCTCAAACAATTTAGCCAAAAGGCCCCTTGCCATCATCGGGCCCTCAATCGGGGAAATTTTTGCTCCGGGAAAAAGTCATAAAAATTTAAAATTAAAAGAGACACTTCATTCTTTTGTTTAAAGGTTTTTTTAAAGACGATATAAAGTTTTAAAAGGTTAAAAAGGGTTTCGGAAATTTCAATAGTTATATGTTACACAATGTAATGATACAACGTTTTGGGGGTTGAAATTATCCTCTTTGTCAGGGGATGATTTTAAACAGTTAATGTTTAAAAAAAAGAGAAGGGGAAAAGGGGGTTTAAAAACCGAAAATGCTTTGGGGGTCCAGACAGGAAAAAGGAACCCAGGCGCTGTTCCTGACAGGAGCAACGAGAATTCAAGAGCATGGCAAACTTTTCACCAGCCCCAGGGAAAACGTTGCACTTGGGCCTTTAAATTGAGAACCCTACCTTTAAACCCCCGACAAATTTTGAACTCTTCCACTAAAAAAACTAATTTTTTCTAATCAGGTGGTTTTTGATGTTTTTAGTTATTTTCTACTTCTGGTGTGTTGTTTACAGTGGACTGCCCCTGGAAGGAAACCCTTGCCCAGGATGGGTGGACAAACCCCAACGGTCCCAATGGTCCCGCTGGCTGGTTTCAGGGAAAGGGGTTGTGCCCCACCCAAATTTTGTGTCATCCCGGGAAAAAAGTGGCCCACCTATACTGTGGACATGGGCCCTTAACCTCATGTTTACAGTGGCTTGGCATTTTTGGGTACCATTTAGGGACCTAAATGAAATTTAAAAACTTGCAGAAATCAAATTTTCAAGATCAATTTATCCCAAATTTTTAACCTCAGTTTTTTTAAAATTTAACTTTTTGGGTGTCCTTAATTTTATGGAAAAAGAAGGCCCCTATACTGTCTTTAAAAATAAACGTATTGTTAATTAGGTGGGCTTCTGTCAAAACCCATATATTACTTTTTTATTTAGATAGGGGAAATTACTTACTTATGTAGTCTTTTTTTAAAACTTGAAAGACTACATAAAGTTTTGTAGCTATCAAATCCCTGACGACTTTTTTAAGAGAAAAATTTTTATTCTAAACGAAAAATTTAGGCCCAAACGGTTTTGCCCCATTTACAAAATGTACATCTGGATCATCAAAACCCATTTTTCCCCGGCGAGACCTGAGAAGTGGGGCCATCAGTTCCTGGGCCCCCCACCCCTTCAGCCCCAAAGTCCTCTGGTATCCTGGGGGGAGCTTCAAGAGCAAACTGGTTTTCAACAAGATGTGGTTTCGCATTTCACCCCACCCCCGGGCCCCCATCATGGCACTATCTCTCTATGACCGGCCCGAAGCCCGTTTTAAAGTAGCTGGTTGTTTTCTCTTTTGCGAGTAAATTGACAAGGCAAATTCCCGGTTTTACCAAAGACAGTTTCCCCATGAGAGCCGATAGAGTTCGCTTGTGATATTTTGTTTTCTCCTGTGGTAGACGGGATGATCTGTCCGGGTTTTTGATGTTACCCCGTAATGGGAGGTTTATACACTTTTTTTTCTTTTTTTTGGACAAAAAGCTGAGATAATGCAGTTGGGCCTAAAAAATTTTCCTTTGCTCTGCTTCCTGAGGGGGTAGGATTTTTGGGTGTGGGTAAGGGGTTTAAGGGGTTAGGGAAACCCCTTCATTTCGAGATTCCCCGAAAATATTTGGGCATTTAAATTTTCATTTTCTAATTTTGAAAAAAGGAAAACCAAATTTTTTTAACCACCCTTTTCCAGTCAAGTGACAGAGTTGGGCCCCCTTTATGTTTAGATTAGCGAGTGCCTTTAAAAGGTTCCCCTACATTCCAACAGCCCTTTCCCCCAGTACATTAAAACCCACCCGGGCTATCCTTACGCCCCCAAAAATCTCAAAATTTTTAGTTGGGGATGTGACCCTCCTGTACATTTCCCTAAGGTTGCCCGATTTTAAGTTAAAAATATCGGTTTTTTTCTGTACCCGTTTTAAAGGGTTTAAAACCCGGGAAAAACATTTAAACCCCCCCAAATGTGGGGTCCCCTTGGGCACCTATACAATCATTTGGGTTTTAACCCCCTTAGCGGGGACTTTTAAATGCTCGTTTCTGCCTAATGGTAATTTCAAATGGTTTCGCCCAAAATCCAAAAAGTATGGGTTTTTACAAAAAAATTTATTTAAAGTAGACTTCACATGGGCCAGGTTTTAAATTTTTAAAATTTTTTGTAGCCCCTTGGATGCAACCTTTCTATTTTTATTTGTAGGAATAGGGTTGGGAAAAAGATGTAATCATTATTTTTCTCGTATTTTCATCCCCGAGCACAATGGGACGAAATATTGCCCCTTTATAAGTTATTACGACAACACAACTCGTAAATTCTACATTTTACGATCCAGACAGAGTTGCTTTATTTGGGCAGATTGCTTCTTTAAAATGAAAACCCGCCCTTGCACGCATATTGTTGAAAGAAAATTGGTTTTTTAAATTTTATCGCTGTCTGTAAGAAAAATTTAAAATTTTCAATTTGGTATTTACTTTTTATATGAGGGTGACTATCCCTTTAAATTATTATAGCTTTGAAAAACGGGTTTATGGGGTCGCTTTTCCTTTTTTGATCCCTCTTTTTTTACCAAAAATTAGTCTGCAGTTTTGGCTATATATTTCAGGGGAATATTTAAAATCGGACCCCCCCCTTTTATTTTTTTCTATAGGGAATATAAGGAATATCCTTTGGGTAGTGGGTTTCAATGTTTGGGAAAAGGAAATTTCAAAAATTTTTTGGGCATTGAAAATTTTTTTTTTTCCCCCAAAAATGCGAAAATTTTTTTGGGGCAAAACCCCAAAAAATTTTAAATTAAACCCTTTCAAGTGGAAACCCCCCCATTTTTTTTGGGGGATGAAAAAAAATTAAATAGTAGTGAAAACCCCGAGATTGCTATCTCTTTTTCCCAATCCGAAATAATGCCATTTTTACCAAAACAATTTTTTAAAAACTCACCCCGTCACGAAGATTCGAAAGTGACAAGTTCCCGCTGCAAAGATCAGTGTTTTGGGGTCAGCTCTTTCTGTCTATTATAAATAAAAATGCATCAGCTGACTCATTTCTGCTTAAATTTTTGTTCTGACGATTTTTTTACATTGAGGTTATGTATACTGATGAAGTCCAGTTGATTTTGATTTGAATATTTCTTAAAAATTTTTGGAAAATCAATTCTTCCCCAAAAAAAAAAAATTTCTCCCAAAATAAATCACTGGAGAATTTTCTTTCTAAATCCTCTGTGCCCATTTTTTAATTTTTGCATTTTTTTGGGGGACAAAAAAAATTTTCAAAAGTCTAAAATGAAAACTTCCTTTTCCCCATTGCCCACTTAACCCCAAAAGGGTATTCCTTATATTACCTATAGAAGAAAAAAAGAGGGGGGGGGCCTGACTTTATATTTACCCCGTATTTTATGCCCAAACCCTTTGATATTACAGACTAGATTTTAAAAATTTTTAAAAAAGAGTAAATTTTCAAAATATTTTTTATTTAAAATTTAAAAAGGGAATTTTTAGAAACTGATTAAAAATTTTAAAACCAAAAAAATTTAAAATTTTTTTAAGGGATTTGATAAAAGTGGTGCAGGAAAAAATTTTAAAAACATTTCTGAAAGCATGAAATATATATAGCACCGGAGGTAGCTCGAAAAGGGAAAATTAAAAATTCTTTATTACTTTTTTTTTTCGGAAAAGGTTTTTTAAGGGGGGGGGCTGTGAAATTTTAGGAAGTTGTTTTTTGAAAACTTTACAATCTTTACAATTTATTACAATCTTTTTTTTTTCTCACACTAAAAAAAAAACTGTTTTACCTAAACTGAAATGGTCGTTTTGCTTTTTAAAATTACGTTAAAAAATTTTTATATACTACATAATTTCCATAAGGTTTTGGTCTTTTAAATTTTCAAAAAAAAAAAGTAACTGTTTCCCCAGCATGCTCAGAAAACCAAGACAAAGTACCCGAAAGCCGGACTTGCCTGGGGAAAACTTTTACGACAAAGGTTTGGGAGTTTTAAAGGAAAAGAAACATGGGCCCAGCTGCTCAAAGCATGCATCCCGACGCAGGAAAAAGAGTTCGATTTTAACGTCTCCGCACTCAAAATGGGAGTCTTAATTGAAATCGTATGTGCTCGGGGACAAGGAAAAAAAAATATTAAAAGACGAAAATGAAATCTATGAACTCTGCAAAAAAAAATTTAAAGGGGGTAAATACAATGTTGTTTGTGTTCACTATTGTTTTCCCCCCACGAAAATACTCCTGTGCCCAAAGAAGTGAGCGTGTCCATGATGATCACCACGTATGCGTGGCTAAGTTTTCCCTACTGCCTGCTTGATTTTCACCCTTGTTGCAAAACACACGAATTTGGGAATTTTAAATGTTTTCATATATATTACAAGCAGCATTTTTATTAATAAAAAAACATGTCATTTTCCCCCGTAACAACTGAAAAAGTTTTATTTGTTTTGATGTTGGGGCCAGGGGTTTTTTACAAAAATTTAAAACGTTCCAAAATGCCAAAAAAGGGGTTGAGCCCCGAGGCGTAAGGGATAAAATTTAGTAACAAACCCTCCAAAAATGGGGCCCATTTTTTTGTAAGAGCCCCTTTTTGTATTAATTTCTCGTGTTAAAAGGAAATTTCCTTTAAAAAAGTGTTTAAACAAAATATAAAAAAGCTGCAAAGGCCAAAAAAAGAAATAAAATTTTAAAAAACGGCGTATTTTTTAAAAAATAAAACCCGTTTGGGAAAATTTTAAAATAAAACTTAAAAATTAACTTGGGGCAGTCATAAATTTTTTTGGCATTTCTAAAAAACAAAGATAAACTTAAAACTGTAATTATTTTACATTTGTAATTTTTATGTACATGATAAAAATCCCAAAATTTCAATCCAAAAAATCAAAATAAAATTCCCGGGATTAAAATGATCTCTAAAATAACGTAGCCTCTCCAATGTAAAAAAATGAAACCGCAACCAGGTACCCCAAAAAACCACAGACAAGATAAAAAAAGTATCTATCCTATAAAAAAAAATTAAATTTAAAACGATGATAGAATATATTATGGTTTATTTTTCAATAGATAAAAAAAGAAGTATACGGTTTTGGAAATTTTGGGGTAAATAAAAAAGAAAACATTTCTATAGTTTAAAATTTAAAATTTTATTTTTTAAATAATTTGCCTAAAGTAATTTTTTAAAAAACTTAGGTTTTTCCTGTAGTTCTCAATGGGAAATTTTTTCTTTTAATTTTTTTAAAAACCAAAAAACTCCAAAAAATGCGCGTTTCTTTTTAATTTTTTTGAGGGGGTTTTTGGGTAGAATAATTTTCCAAAAAAGAAAAGAGCGTATAGAATGAAATTTTTTTTTTATTTTAATTTTTCAAAATAAAATGTAAAATTTAATATTTAGAAAAGCATCAAAATCAAAAAATTGGAATTTTTGACGAAAATTCCCTTTAAAACCTTACAGTACGTGGTGGGGACATAAAAATGAATAAAACCCCTTTGGGCCCGCTAAATATATATTGGTTTAAAAAAAATCATTTGCTTTCTTCCACCCAAGGGGGCAATGCGGGTTCATACAGCCTAGTGCAAAATTTGACTATCTAAATTTTTTGCGCATCCCCAAATTAAAATCGTTTTCATCATTTGCATTAAACCCTTTTTTTCTTTTTACAGAATGTACTGGGTCCCTAGATTCCCAAACCCCAAATTTCTGATCCTCGCCCTTGGCTGGACGTCTTTTGTTCAGGCAAACTGGGCAACTCTCGGGTAAACATTCTCGCCGCATACTCAACTTCTTTCCCTTATCATCTCTTCCACCCCTCTAAGTGAATTTTTCTTGTACGTTATTTTGTTAAGGAAAACCTGGTTAAATTTTTAAATTTTATATTGCCCCAGTTACTTTTTGAAAATAAATTGGGGGTCATTTTAAATTGTGTCTGAAAGTTAACTAGTTTCAAGAAATCTAGAGACGGGGTTGAAAGGGGTGCCCCAATTTAGGCAAATTTTTGGGGGGAATTTTAAAAAATTTTGTAGTATTTTAAAACTAACATATCCAAAAATATTTTTTTTTTTTGGGGTGCGAGGCCTTTCGAAATTTAAGGGGGTTTTATCCCTCATAATTTTTTATATTTTTTTTACTATAAAAAAGAAATAAAGAAAACTAATTAAAAAAGAGACAGGGGCCCCCCAAACATGTTTTCTTTCCCAAAAACAAATTGGGAAAAAATATAGGTTATAAATATAAAGGTCACGTCTTTAAATTTTTTTTTAGTTACTAGGGTAAAATTATTTTTAAATCCTTTCGTTTATATGGTTTTTTGAAGGGTTATTTTTTTTAAGGAAAAGCATTATGTATAAAAAATGATTGGGGCTGTAAAATTTTTTTTAGACTCGGTTCTAAAAAAAAAAAACTATTTTTTGTAATATTTTTGGGATTAATAGCTCTCTAAAACTAGGGTTTTTTCATTCCATAATTTGATGTATTAGCCAAACGTTCTGGGTTTGGGAGTTTTGAAAGTATATATTAAGTAAAAATAATGTTTAAATTTTCCCCCCTTTCCTTTTAATTTAATTAAATAACTTAGTTATGAAAATTTTTTCTTGTAAAAAACATACCTTTTGGGTGAGGGCCCCAAAAACCCCTTTTTTCTTTTTAAAATTTAAAAATACAGTTGTTTAAATACGTAACGATTGATAAGGGGCAAAAATATTGAAAATAAAAATTTTACCAAAAAAAAAAAAATTGGTTTTTTAGCAAGTCAATACCAAAATTACAAATTGGTGATTTTGGCATGCCACCTCAAGGAAATCAGTCCCTCCAAATTTGTCTCCAAAACTCCACAGATGAGGTGTAAAAACCACTGAATAATTTAGAAAAACCCTTGTTTATTGGAATAAAACCAATAAATTTTTTGGACGGGTCCAAAAAACCCGGACACCTTTCTAAGGCTAATAAAACAGTCCCAATCAACACGAACTGCAGTAATGCACTATGCCCACCAATTGTAGCTTAGGTTTTTGGTCACCGATCGCCCCTGTAAGTAGTGTCTCGAGAGATTCCATGTTTAATATTGTTCTGGAATTCAAAGCTATCATTCATGTCAAATTAGTGCATTATGTGATCTACAGTGTGTTGTTTTAAAAAAAACACATAAAACCTAAAATCGTATTAAATTTTGTTTTGTGTCTTCAAATGTGTTTTTTGTGCATATTTTACTGACAAAAATCAAAAAACAGAAACCCTTTTTTTTTTGAGAGATCAGTGGACTAATTTAAAGGGTTTTCCGTTTTATACTGAAAAAATATTTTTTTTTCATTCATTTGTCTTCTTTTCATCAGGTTTTTTTAAAGCAAGAATGACTTTTTTTGTCATCCGTTTCCCCCCTTAAAGAAAGGAGCACCAAAAAACTCTTTTTCTTTAATAGTTCATGGGGCATTCTGAATTTTTTTTCTTTTTTTTTATCACAGGTATTTAATAAAATTAGTATTTAAAAAGATTTCTTAGCCCAAAAAACAACGCTTTTAAGCATTTTTACTTTTTTCTTCGAAATAAACTTTTTTTTTAATTTGGGGGACTGTTTCCAAACCCATATGTTGGCCATTGTCTAAAACAAGGCTTTTAATTTCAAACCGAAGAAAACTAAAATAACCCCCACCAAGTCAATGTTTTTCAACATAAATGCCCAATTTGGCGGTTTTAAAAATGGCGACACTAATTAATTTTGTCAAGATTGGGGTTGTTAAAAAAGTTCTCTTTAAGCCCCTAATTTTATTAATAACCCTTTAATCGTTTAGGCTCAACCCCACGGTGGTGCTTAGGTCTCCCATAGCTAAAACCTGAAAATTCCCCAAGAAGAAAATTGGGGATTTGGGGGGAGGGGAGGGAAGGTTTGTAGTATACGGGGGTGGGGCGCCCCCGATCGCTTGGGTTTTTAAAAATGTTTAAAAGGGTTTAAGTGGGGTAGGCGGCCCGGGTGGGGGTGGGGGGCCCCCTCCCCCAAACCATCATAAAATGCGGGGGCGGCCTCTGTGTTTTTTCCAAAAAGAGATTAAAAAACTGCAGGGAAAAGCTTTCAAAGTAAAAACCTTTTTTCATATAAAAAATTGTCACGTGGAAAATCCCATAATAAATTTTCCCATTAAATTTCAGTGGGGGGATTTTCAGTAATCAAATTTGGGAATAAAGGGTTGGGGCACACATAAAACCCCACCCTGCCCCACACGTGGTCGGCCGATTGTCGGTGCGGGCTCGGCCCCGGTTACCGTGAGGCCCCCACTTTTCCGTATGGCCTCCGAAACGCAAAAAATCTCACTGTTTGTACTAGAGCTTTTTTCTTTTCAACTCGAATTTTGTGGGCAGATACTTAAAAAATATTCGGAAGATTAAGTAAATTTCTTGAGGAAAAAAATTTTTTAATATCATTGTTGTTATTTTTATTAAACCTGTGATGAATTAAAAAATTTTTTAATGCTTTCAGTAAAGCTTTGTTTCAATCAGCTTTGTTGTAAAAAATTTTTTAAATTTCTTTATCCCTTTGGTTTTTTTTTTTTTTCCCCATAATTCTTGTTCATTGATTTTAGCTATAGTGTGATGCTAGGAGTTTTTCCATGTTGCAAGCCCTTTTATTTAAAAAATTTGTTTAAAAAATAGTAAATATTTTAAAATATTTTACGGAAAAACTTACAAAAAAAAGATTTTACAAAAAAGTTTTTTTTTTTATAGCTCCGGGGGGCCCAAAAAATTTATTGCCAGGAATTTGTAAAAAAAAAGTTGAAACATAAATATATTTCTAAAAAAAATTAGAGGTTGGTTGATCGGTCAAAATGATTTGAGTATTTTTTTTAAAAAACCTAATTCATTAGTGTAGGTTGGGCTTGTCTGCTAATTTAAAAAATAATATTTTAAAAAGACCCCGTTTAGAGGGATTATAAAATAATTATTTAAAAATATATATTTTAAAGTTACATGTGGGAAAGCCCAATATTTTTAAATTTTAAATATGCATAAATCCTTTTTGTTTAATTTCAGCACACTAGTTATACTAAATTTTTAAAATTTGAAAGTAAGAGGGACAATTTTTTTTACTAATAAGCTAAAAAAACTCATTTTTTTTCATTTCATTTCTTGCTCGATTCCGCTATTTTTTATTTTTTCCCTTTTTTGTATATTTTTATCCCCAAAAAAGGGACAGCCTCTTATGGGGTTTCCCAAATTTCCCCCTTTTTTTTGTAAATCTTTGGGGGGGGGGCCTAATTTTTAGTTTTAAAAAAAGAAAAACAAATCTAAAAGGATGAAAACCCACTTTTTATATTTTTTTTACTTAAGTACATTTAAAATTTGAAATAAAGTTAAAATTTGGAAAAAAATTTTTTTTATTTGTTTTTTACTGCTATTCGTTATGTCATAGTATTAGTTAATTTTTAAGCACTGGCAATAAAAATTTATTTGTTAAAAATTTAGTTTGTTATTATGGGGAACTAATGATTTATTATTTTATTTTTTTTTAAAAATGGGGTTTTTCTTGCTTGAAAATCTTATTGTAAATAAAATATTTTTATTTTTACTTTATTGAAGGAAAAAGAATAAAAATAAAAAAGTTTATAGAAACATTCTAAATTTGGGCCCCTTAAAAAAATACCGGAATAAAAATATCCCAAATTAAATTTAAAAACATCCAAAAAAAATAGATTTTTTGGGGCAAATAATTACATGCTTGTTTTTTTTTAAATTTTTTTAAAAATATTTATAGGTTTTTTTTGGGGATTTGAATTTAGTTGTTTAAAATCACTTAAGGGACAAAAATGGTTTTCAAATTTGTTGTAATAAGGGAAAAAATGCAAAATAAGAAATATGACTAGTTTTACTCTAAGGTAAGAAAATGTAATTTCTTTTAATTAAAAAATATGATTTTGTACGCGAACAAAAGGATGTAGGTTAGTTAAAAGGGTATACTAAATAATTCACTAAAAAAAAGAACGTGTAGACTACTTAAATAGTTTTAAAAAGAAGAAAGAACAGTAAACAACATATGATTTCCCCTGGGAGACCGCACGTGCCCCTCAAAATTCAAACCCAAAAATATCGGTGGGGTGCCGGGGGGCGGTGGGGCCACGGGCGGTCTGGTGTCGGTGCGGACAAAGGGGTGGACTTGCAGGTTGAAAACCCGCGCCCGCAATTCTTTCACCGTATGACGGCCCGCATACGGCCGACTGACGTGTCGGGCGCGGTGCGGGGATGTGTGTCCAACCTTAACCCGAAAAATTGCGAGTTTAAATGGATTCTTTCCCATTTCTTTTTTAAAACCCGTAAGGGGTATTGTTTTAAAAGGGCAAATTTGTTTTTTGTTTTTTGGGGCTAAACTCAAACCCCACTGTTTCAGGCATTACATTTTAAATCTGTGATATCCCAAAGTGGGAAAAAATTTCCCGGCCCTTATATTAATAATTGTGGCCCAGATTTTACATACTTACAAAAACAAAAAAATAAGTTTTTTTTTCTGTTCAAATGTGTGAAGGAACTCAAAGGGAGTTCAACATAAAAATTATTGTTTTAAAAAAGGGCCCAAACGGGGAATTTTACTGGGGCATATTGTTTTTCTGTGTGTGTACAAATAAGTTTACTTTAAATTTTTTTTAAAGAAAAATCCGGGGTTTTTAAAAAAAAATGTTGTTAATTCTTTTCGGTTTTTAAAAAAAAAAGCTTTCTACACACAAGTAAATTTTGTAGAAAAATTGTCTTTTTGTCATTAATTTTTTGAAAAAAAATTTTCTAAAAAACCAAAAAAAAAGTGTAAATGGAGGATTAAAAAAAAACATAAAAATTAATATTGTGAATTTTTTTTGTTTGCACAAACCGGGGGGAAAAAATTAATTTTTTAGTTGGGGGGCTTAACATGGTTTTTTTGTTGGGGTTGTGAAGCACACTTTTAAAGTGTTCGTGCTGCTTATTCGTTTTTAGGGGAAAAAAAATAGGTTGGGAAATTTTAATTTAAAAAATTTTTAAAAAAAGTTGTTATCTCGTTTAAAGGGCCCTTTTTATAAAATTTTTGTAAAATATATTTATATATTTATATATATTATTTATTTATTTATTTTACTTCCCCAAATGTTTTTAAAAAAGTGCCCTTTTTTTACATACTAAACAAAAGCAATTTTTTTGTTATGGTTTCTTTTTTTTTTATTTACAACATATTTTGTAGACGGGTTTTTTATCGGTACCCCTTTTTTTTGTTCTAGATATAATTTTTTGTAAAAAAAAACAAAACGGGGGCTAGCGGGGCCCTTTTTCGGTTATGTGGACATACTTCCCAAACACCCAGCATAAAAAAACATAGGTGAGCAAAATTTATTTATAACGATTAAAAAAGACGTGTTTCCCGAAGCCCCAAAAAAACATTTTCACCATTTAAAATTTTTTCCTTCACTGTAAATGTTTTCGGGGGAAAATTTATCTTTCAACCCCCGTTTTATCAAAATAAAGGCGGGTTTAAAAAACATTAGCCCCGTGAAAATCAGCAAGCACTTGGCCAAAAAAAACGGCTATTAGCAATAAATTTTCAGCCACTCAACTCCCAAAGACACACGAGCCCCAAAATGGCCCTAAAGACCCCGACGTCCGTTTTAAAGGTTCCAAAAAATTGGGGTCGGAGCTTTCACTCTCCTAAGGGGCTTTCCATTGATGTAATCGTGGGTGTTTTTATACGAGATGATATTCAATCCAAATTTTTTGGGGTTTTAAACCCGTTTAATTCCATTTTAAAAAACTTTATAACAAAGTTCGACGACAGTCTAGGTAAAATCTATTATTGTAAAAAAGTCTGGGGATTTAATCTTCATTGTTTGGATGTGTTATTTATGTTTATGCAATAATCTAAGAATATTTTTACTTTTTTTTTTGTTTTAGCATAAATTTTCTGAGGTCCTAATTTTTTTACAGTCTTGCTCGACAAAAAAAACGCTACTGTAAAATTTAAAAGTTCATTTTGTTTTTTTTTTTTAAAATCCAGGCTTTCCCCTTTCCCCACTTTCCCCAGAGACCCAGTTTTTTTTAATAGACTTTGCAGCAAAAAAAACATTTCCCTTTTTTTAATTTTTATGAGAATGATTTTTGTTGGTTTCCCCGGTGATAACAAATATTTTTTACCACAAAATATTAATCCCCATTTTTTTTACTTTTAATAAAAAATTAATGAAAAACAAAATTGGTTTGAAAAAAATTAAAAGTAGTTCGGCCCTTTTTAATCATAATTTTATTTCTGACATACATAAAAAAAGAAACAAACTGTTGTTTGTTCCAACATAGTAAGCGTGACAAAAAAGAGCCAAATGCAGTACAAATTAATGGACAAAATTTTAATACCTCTATGGCGTAATAGTTCGCAGGCTTGCGTGGTAATTTAAAACAACCCGACTTTGATTCCCAGTAGCGCAAATTTGTATTGCTTATATAATTTAAATACAAAATTTTAATGCAATAAGAATTTATAAACAAAACACTAGCCCTGACATGGCCAAACCCCAATTTTCATTCTCAGGATAATGTTAACCATTTCCTCAAAGCTTTTTTGTCCATTTAATTTATTGTATGATATAAAAAAGTCGTGTTTCATTATTAAATTCATTACACATCGGCTCAAACATTTTTTCTACACAATTTCAATCAAAAGTTTAAATTTTTAGCTTTAATTAAGAATAATCTTAATTAATCTATAAGTAATCTATTCAGAGTTAGTAAAAAAATATTTGAAAGTGTAATCATTACTTTAACAGTATTCATTATAAAACATTATCTGTTAATATGAGTAGCTTTTAATATAAATAAAATATATTTATTAATTATGTGTGTAACAAGTATTTTGAAATAAAAATTACTTTGGCAGGGAATGTTTTTTGACAAGATATTTCTTGAAATGCTCTTTAGTATTTTGCAAGATTTTAATACAGAGACAAATTAAATAATTACAATTTACAAATTGTAATCTAGCAATGCTATTTTAAGTAGAGCACTTGCAATATTGAATTTTAATCATTTAGAAATGTAGAAAAGTTTCTCATGAATCAATTTGAGAAATATTTGCTTCAGCACTAGTCTTCAAAGTCACAAGTTAAAATGTTTAAGATGGGGGAATTTGGTTGTGGTTAGATTATATCTTCAACCACAGTTGAAACCTTGATGGTTTTTAATGTATTATTATCAAATCATCCAACATTGTTTATTATTTATTGTTGTCATTACTACAAATGCACATAAAAATTAACAAAAAAGTTCATAGGAAGGTATGTTTTAAAACCCTTTAGTTTTCTGTCTATCTGTCCTATTATAAAAAATATTATATCTTTTGAATCAGTAAAGATAAACTTATAAAACCAAAGAATCTTTATTAACCTTTATAGATCTTTTTTTAAAACAAAATCTTAACACAATCTTTTACCCATTTAAAAAATGGCGGACATTTAAAAGCAATTAACGTCCGCAATTTTTAAAACGGTTACGATAAAAACTGGTTCAAAAGATATAATTTATTTTTATAAAAAACATACAATAGATAGACGGAAAAACTAAAAGTTTTTGGACGTACCCTTCATATGAACTTTTTTGCTCATTTTTATATGTGGAACAAAATTGCAATGTATTAGAAACATTTTACTGAACACCCCGTATATACTTCACCGAGGCTCTGTATAAAATTTCAGTTCTTTAGTTTATTTCATTTTTGGCAGATAACATGACAGTCATACAGAAAACTATTTGTTAACGTTCATCTAATTTCCCATGAGTGACATGCACCATCTTCGAAAATCAGTGTTGTCAATATAGAAATGAAGCTTCATGAAAAACTTTAAGTTCATATAGGTCAGTTTGTTTTTGAGATAACATGTAGACAGAGACAGATAGAAATAAATTTTTTCCAGTACTACGAGTGAAAGGCTTCGCTAATGCACATGCTCATTTATAACATTACATTTAGATTTGTCAAAAATCTTTTTTTGAAAAAAAGGATTTTCCGTTGATTTATTAATAAAGGGAATTTAAAAAATATAGTCCTGTGTTGAGGTAAAGATTTGAGTTGTGTTAATCAAATTTCACTATGAGTATTAAAGGCATAATTTAAATTTTAATATTGTCCCAAACTTCCCCAGACTATCTTGTTACTTCTTCCAGGAAGTAACAAGATAGTCTTTGATAAATTATTTCCCAAAATGAAACGGAAAAATTGTGATGAGGGAAATTTAAAAAATTAAAATTCAACCATTACTTGCCCAAGTTAAAGCATCATATTTGATGACGTTTAATAATAAAATTTTGGAAAAAGGTATTTTATTTTTTCCCCCAGG
>NW_025785301.1:0-20687 GCF_021130785.1 Homalodisca vitripennis
ATGTGCTAAAATAGAAATATATGCTTCGCCTACCTTATTTTATTTAATAACAAGAGTCCCAAGTTTCCCTAGATAGTTGATTCTTTAAGCTTATGAGATTGTTGTGCGTAGGTTTTTGCGAGTTGTATGTGTTTTGTATTATTTCTTTTTGTATGTCAAATGTACAGTATTGCTCCATGTAGTTTATAGCCCAGTGTTGAACACCCAACATTTATCTAAACCTGATTTGTCTGTGCATATTATAAATGTTGAGGATACAGAAGTCTCAGTTATTCTGGCAGATGGAAGGTCTGGTTCTGGTAATCTGTATATGTTATATCCCATAGGAAGTTCTCTCATAATTTAAATTAATTTTTTTTGCTGTTAAAAAACTGTTGCAGATTAGCTAATTCGATTGCTGAGATGAAATTCAACTTCAACTTCTTCTTTAGAAAATTCCAGAAAACCTTTAGATTTGTATCATCTGCAAATAAAACACAACGTACTGTTTGCAATATAAGATAGTTTGCTTTCAATATTCCTCAAATAGCATGAGAAGAGAAGAGGTCCAAGATTTGACCCTTGTGGGACTCCAATCACGCTTTGCTCTAATTTAGATTTAAATCTTGTTAAAGTTCTATTTGTCGACTTATAAGCTATTTCAACAAACTGTTTCCTACCAGGTCAAGTATGATTTTGAACCAATTCAGTGCAATACCTCTAACTCCAATATCATTTAATATTGATAACAGAAGATGGTGATCAACACTGTCAAATTCTTTTTATTCTATTGACGAATTTTTGAACTGGGACAACTTTGAACCATCATTATGACTAATTTGAACTTACCTGATGAGACCATGTTTTTTAAAAATGTAATTACGCTATTATGACATTTTTTATTGACGCTTTTATAATTCTCTATGAATTGTACAAATAAAGTATATTGTCTATTGTCAAAGGCCTTAGAGAAGTCCCATAAAAATTCCAATAACAACTTCCCCTTTGTCCATTGAATTTATGACCGATTCTATAAAACTAACTGCTGCTGTGACGGTTGAGTTGTTTCCTCTAAACCTATGTTGGGTGTCGTTGATAATGTTGTTTTGTTCTATATAAGTCTTCAGGTCCTATTATATACGGTACTACTTTTTAAAAAAACTTTTGACATAGATGGTAACAAGGAAATAGGTCTATAGTTTGATTTAAGGAATGTATCATTTGCTTTATACATCGGAATAATTTGTACAATATATTTGATGTCTCCAGAATTTCAAAACAACACTCACACTTTTTTATTATATTCCCCCACCCAGAGGAACACAAACTGCTGCAAAGTAAAATTATGACTGGCAAATTTTGAACATCGATTCCAAAACTTTTTGACTCTACCTCTTAATTTAATGAAAAAATTTGTTCTTTTTGCTGCCTGCAATGAGACCATCTTGGGTATACTGGATATTTTCTTATTTTCTTGACAAAAAATTTAGGTGTTTAATATATGATCTGAATATATATACTTAAAATGCACTGAAACTGGGAACCACAATTCTAGACTGTCAGACAGTCAGCTGTATTATGGTTCATACTGAATAAACTAATTAAATTGGTGTTTTATGGTATATATTATACCTTTAAAACTTGACTTTAGGAGTCACAAGACTTCACTATTTGGCTTTTGTGAATAGTTTTAAAGGGAGTATCTCATAACTCCTCTCTACCTGTTGGTTTTTTATAGCCCTACATCTTCTAAAAACTAAGTAAAATTCGCCTCTGTCTAAGAAATTGTCAAAACAAGACCAATACATATAATATATTGACAGGATTTTGAATTGCAATTGTTCGTAAATTCCAATGGAATAGGAAAAAAACTATCTAAGCATCATTAACAATTCTAACTTTTTTTATTCCTCATCACATTTTGTATATTTCTTTTCACCGACTTAGATTTAGTTTTGATCTTCATTATCTTCATCCGTTTGTGCCTGGGCGTTATATTTTCTTTTTTACATGGTTCTTTTTCCTGAAAAAAAAAAAAACAAACACAACATAAATGTTATAGTAATAACAATACATAACTTTATTTTTTAAAATTTTAAATTTATTTTAGTAGTAGAAATGTTTTGCACTGAGGTCAAGTTTTAGATTTGTATTTACAGACAAAGTTTTTTTAAACAGCTTAGTTATTATAATCCAAATTGTTAATCCATATGTTAGGAAGACATGTAGAGATGTTTCTACAGTTACAAGTTATATTAGCTAAGTTGTCTATTGAGTAGTGCACCACTGCTATTACTTCATATAGTGGAGCACTAATCAAGTAATAAGCACAAAGTCAAGTAAATTTATTTGTACTTAACTTGAAATTACAAGAATTATTTATATGTTAGATAAAATTTTAATAGCTTTTTCTTATTTTAGTAACAAACAAGAAAGTATAACCTATTAATACAAAATCAAATAAATCATCTATTAAAATTTGAAAATTGGTTGAAAAGAACCACGATTCCACCCATATTCGATTTAAACATTTCATTCTGAACATTATTTGATCTATATACAGGAGTGAAAATAAAAAGATTGGGCTGGCTATGTATTTTCAAATTCTGTGTGTAATTCTAAAGCTAAAAATGAAGAATAACTTTATTTCAATATCCACTTTGTTTAGACGTTAGCTGCCATTTTGTATTTTTATTAACAAATTATTATCTCTATAACTAGTAAAGCTAAAGCTTTCTTCTTACCTATTCAAACCTATGTGCCAAATTTGGTTTCTTAGCTTTACTAGTTTCAGATAATAATTAATGAATAAAAAATGGTGGCTAGCGGCTAAACGAAGAGGAAATTGGAAAAAAAGAATACTTCATTTTTAGCTTAGAATCGCCACCACAGAATTTGAAAATACATTAGCCAGCACAACTTTTTTGTTACACCCTGTATAGAGCATTGCATTATTAGAAAAATATTTGTCTCATATACTTATTAAAATGTGTATTTATTGAGATTTACATTAGTTCTTATTGGTTTTGTGAGAGGTTGTCAGTGAATATTTATTGCATAAAATCTTTTCAATGCATAATCCACTGAAATAGTCAAATGGATTATTACCCTTTTAGTCCATGGATTTTCAGACTTTTGATGATATAAAGACTGAACAGTGTTGACAAAAATTGTAATGGTTTACAAGGAGAATTGTATCTTCAACACTAATACAGGGTTCGGCAAAAAAAACCTCCCCGGTTTGAGCAAGCCACCGCGTGAGTTGTAGTGGGGATGGAGAATTGGAGGGGGTATTGTTCCGTAGCGGCGTACGTGCCATTTTCAGTGTTCGCCATGGCTTGGCTCGGTGAGCATAGGGCATTTGTTGTGGAGGTGTTTATTAAAAATGGCGGACGGTTCTGTGATTTCTACTCAACGAGCGTTTCGGATTCAACTCGAACTTGGCCGACGTGATAGTGTTTCCTGATGCGAAAACGATTAGACTGTGGGTGTCAAACTTTAGACAAACAGGGTCAGCACTAGAAAGAAAACCAAATGGCCGACCTCGTACTGCAATAACAGCGGAGAATGTGGTGCAAGTGAGAACATCCACCCAACAGTCTCCAAAGCGTTCAGCGGTTTTTAAACATGTGCAGCTGCCCTGGGATTGTCAGAAAGGAGTGTAAGGAGAATTCTGCATAAGGAACTTCATCTACATCCCTACAAAATAATGGTTGTCTGAAGAAGATTATGAAACTCGCAGGACTGCATGTGATGACATTTTGCAAAACATTCCCCCAAATGCTGTCTTAATTTCTTCTGATGAAGCCCACTTCCACTTGTGTGGAAACTGTTAACAAACAGAATTTCCGCTACTGGGCTGCAGAAAATCCTAGGGAACTCCAACAATAACCACTACACAGCCCAAAAGTTACAGTTTGGTGCGCCGTTGCGGAATTTGGTGTGTGGGGACCGTACTTTTTTTTGAAGAAGATGGACAAACATAACGGTCAGTGCCGATCGCTATTGTCACATGATAGAGACATTTCTCCGACCCAAGATCAACCAGTTTGTTGTAGACCATGAGGAAGAAGAAGTTTGGTTCCAACAGGACGGAGCCACAGGTCACACTGCTTGGCAGTCCATGGAAATGTTAAGAGAGTTGTTCCCTAGACGTCTTGTTTCTTTAAGAGGAGACATTTCCTGGCCCCCAAAGTCACCCGACTTATCACCTTGAGATTTCTTTCTGTGGGGCTACCTAAAGGCTGAAGTGTACAAACATCGTCCCAGAACTCTGCAAGAACTAAAAGATGCCATTAGGCAGGAAGTTGCAGCCATTCCAAGGGAAGTTACACGAAGAACTATGGAAAAAACTTCAGGGAAGGACTTCGTGAATGTCTTAACAATGGAGGAAATCACTTATCGGACACAATTTTCAAAACCAAGTAAAGTGTACTAAGTGATGTAAAATGGCATCACATAGGCTGTTCACAAATATAAAGTAATTGTTCTGTATGTTTCTTATTCTTTTTGCAAATGCCTATTGAAATCAGGGAGGTTTTTTTTGCCGGACCCTGTAGTAAAGGAGTTTTCAAACATTTTATCTGCTTAAACTATGGAGCAGTAAAAAAAATAATTACCTTGGTTGATGCAGGTTTGTTTTTATTCACCCACATTTTTGTTTGGATAAATTTGAAAATATGAAAATATTTTGGTATTAGATTGAATACACATATTTATTTATGGGTTATTTGTAAGGACATTACAAGTTGCTTGAACAATTTTTATCAAAAATTAACTGAAATATGAAGAGAAATAATAATTGTACAGATCTTAACCCTTTCAGTGCCAACGTCCGACTACACGGACGTACATAAAATGTGCAAGAAGAGCCAGCGTCCGACTACAAGGACGCGTGTAAATTGTGCAAGAAAAGCCAGCCGTCCGACTACACGGACGTGTTTTAAAATATTCGTAAAAAATACAAAAAATATCTAAACAATCCAAATTTTGTTATAATTGTATTTATAAAGATATAAACTAATAAAAAACATTCAGTTGAATGTATTTCCATTACATTAGTGTTATAAATAAAACAAAATACAAGTGGCTGTGGACGTCGCTAGTCTGAGTCAGCTGTCGTCCGTTGTTTACTAACCAACTACGCAGTTTCGCTGATTGCGCCGAGCTAACTTGTTGTTGTTTCGTTTATTGTTGTAAAATGTTTACAAAATGAAGCGTAGTGCATCACCTCTTAGTGAAAACACTGTACGGAGAGTGTTAGAAGACGATAGTAATGTTGTGAGTGATAGTGAAACAGAGAGTGTTTAGCAAGATGGGTACTTTGGGATTATACCGACCACACCCAGACATGAATTGTTATTTGACATTTTGCTTGTACTGATTACTAGATTAGCTTAGAACAATATTTCGTCAATATAAAAACAGGAATTGTCTTATCGCAAACCCCTCCCCATCCTCAGACAGGGTCAAAGTCGAGCGGTCTAGTAGATAACGTGATTGCAGTTTCGCCGCCCGTTCAGCTGGTGCGTTCGCTTTGTTGTACTTCCGTGTTTTACCCCTACATTTTCTTCAAACACAAAAATTCAACAAAAACTAAAACTCTTTATTGAAAAAAAAAACACACAAAAACTTGTTTTTATTCTTGATCACACTCCGCCACCCAAAATGCGAGTGCCTCCGGCCACCAAAGGTGCTGCCGAAGCCCACGCTGATGTCAACGAAAGAAAAACATCCCTCAAGATAGTACATATCAGTAAAAATATCAAATTCTAGAGGGGCTGATCAGAAATATAAATTGAATTGTAATAGAAAGGCAATTATGTACGTGCAAAAAACTTAAATAATCATGTGATGCCGTGTGGCCTGCCGTAATCGGGATTCTCGAGAAATATAAGATAACAGCGACAACAATACCGATCACAATACCTGGAAATGCTTGTTGATTGATGGAATGTTAGTTCTGTTACTCAATTACATCGTTTTATAACGTTCTAAGTTCATTGAAAAATGTTTAAGCGTTAGGGGCATATAACGGAATCTGACCCCATTAACAATTGATAATCGTTGTAAGTTTGTAATTTTGTAATTAAAGAGTTGTTTTTTCGTTCTATAATGTTTATTTCTATAAATTTATATTTTTGTGTTCTTCATACTGGTGTGGTCGGTATAATCCCAAAGTACTGCAAGATGTGCAAAAAATCCAAATACGCGTTATTTTTGAAAAACAATGATAAAACCTTTATTTTTGAAGATAGATGTAAAATTTTTTTTGTATGTGTTCAAAAGTATGTGGAGGTTCAAATACATACTCAATTTATGGAACAAGGATTTTTTTACTGGCCTTATATTTACACCAAACTGAAAAATTCATCATAAAATTTTATGTAAGTAAAAGTTTTTTTGGTTTTATATTTTTTAATGCATGTTGTAGTAAATTTATTTTTCAGTATTAACTTAAAGCACATTGTTTAGATCAAAACAAAACAAAAAGTAACAATTTTCATCAATAAATAACAAAACTGTGACAGTTTTTTGCAAACTGCTGAAAAATTGGTAATTATAGCCTGGCTCTTCTTGCATGAGCATATGGCACTATGCCTGGCATTTCTTCCACACGCACTAGGGAGAATGTCTGGCACTGAAAGGGTTAAATTGTGAATTAATAATGAAAATGTTAACAAAGGCATTGACTGGCTTTTTAATTATTTTGTCTCAAATGTCTTTTAATTATTTTAAAAATACAAAATTCAATGTACACATACTAAACAATAACATGAACAAACAATATAAAAATTATTTTGGATTTTTTGTGTCATTTTCGAAAACTAGTGAGGTTTGCCGGGTGTATCAGTCACAAAAAACGAAAGCTGACATTGTTGGACTTAGCCATTACACCATATAAACATTAAACTATGGCATAAACAAACTCAAATTAACATCAGGCAGCTGACTGTCAGATGTTATCACAACAGGAAGTGAGCACAATGATTGAATCATTACTGAATTCAAAGTCATATAGCAATATAAAAAATAGTAATAGGGTTGGGGTTGTTTTATTAACTATTTATTACCTAGAACTCAGTCTACTGTTATATCGTTAGCTAAACTCTTACGCATGAAAGAAAAATTAACAATACATCAATAATTAGTCCTAAAATTTGAGCTATATGATTTAAAATATTTTTTTAAATTTTCATTTTGTCAACTAAGTTGTTAAAGCTAAATACTTTGGCTTCAAACAATAACTATTAAACATTGAGATTTCTACTTGAAAACTTACATCCCTACCAAACATGGAAAGAAAGTTGTTTGAAGGTTATTTTTCGAAAAGAAAGTTAATTAAAATTATTACTCATGTCTCAAACTATTTATAAATAGTACTACTATATTATAGCTATCCCAAATATAATCTCCCGTTCTGTGCCAAACTTTATATTCACAAGCACCAGGGACATCCGAAACTTCTGGATTGGCAGAGTGTTATTCAGCTACTATGGCATATATTATATTTTTATATAGGAAAAGATCACATCTCTTTTAATTATCTAATAAAGCTAAAACTGTGAAAATAAAAAAAAAGTTAATTAAGCAATAAAATTTTGTCCTTTTGATCAAAACAAATCAAGAATATTTTGGCAAATAATCATAATTTATGGAGTATACGAAAAAACAAAGCATAATGGAAGTATTCATAAAGTAGATAAATACCTAATGTCTTCAAAACCAAAGAAATCTGCATGGCCTTTACCATAGCTTAATGGCATTTTTACGCCATATTAAAATTGCAACTTTTGTAAGTATTGAAGAATTTTTAAATCAACATTTTTGAAATAAAAGTTTTGTTGGCAAAATCTGATTTACAAGGTAAAACTCCCTTAAAAATAAAACATTAAAAAAAAGGAAGGACATAGAGTATGAAACCACTACAAAAATATTAAAACATGCCTTATTTCAGCAAAATTAGTCCAGTATTTAAGCCATAGATAATACTTTGAACATAACTTTTTTTAGTAACAGAGGACTCCAAAAAAAACAATTTTTTTACACAACAAAACTAGAAACTTCTTTTCTCTCACATAATTTTAATAATGTTGAAACTTTTGATATCTGAATTGTATATAAAGAGACACAGTATCGAGCATTGAACCATCCCTATGTAATTTATAAGTGACAAACTTACAGTTAGAGGTGAACAAGTGTGAGGTGAGGGAAGACATCTCTCACAATTAAAGCAGTGTGACCACTGGGGTTTGACACAGCAGTTACAGGTGTCACAATGCTTGTACGTTCTGCCATCCTGCAACATTGCAACAGACAGAGACATGAGAGGTGAACAAGTGTGAGGTAAGGGAAGACATCTCTCACAATTAAAGCAGTGTGACCACTGGGGTTTGACACAGCAGTTACAGGTGTCACAATGCTTGTACTTTCTGCCATCCTGTAATATTGCAACAGTCAGAGACATGAGAGAGCGTGAACAAGTGTGAGGTGAGGGAAGACATCTCTCACAATTAAAGCAGTGTGACCACTGGGGTTTGACACAGCAGTTACAGGTATCACAATGCTTGTACGTTCTGCCATCCTGCAACATTGCAACAGACAGAGACATGAGAGGTGAACAAGTGTGAGGTAAGGGAAGACATCTCTCACAATTAAAGCAGTGTGACCACTGGGGTTTGACACAGCAGTTACAGGTGTCACAATGCTTGTACTTTCTGCCATCCTGCAACATTGCAAACAGATAGAGACATGAGAGGTGAACAAGTGTGAGGTGAGGGAAGACATCTCTCACAATTAAAGCAGTGTGACCACTGGGGTTTGACACAGCAGTTACAGGTGTCACAATGCTTGTACGTTCTGCCATCCTGCAACATTGCAACAGATAGAGACATGAGAGGTGAACAAGTGTGAGGTGAGGGAAGAACATCTCTCACAATTAAAGCAGTGTGACCACTGGGGTTTGACACAGCAGTTACAGGTGTCACAATGCTTGTACGTTCTGCCATCCTGCAACATTGCAACAGATAGGGACATGAGAGGTGAACAAGTGTGAGGTGAGGGAAGACATCTCTCACAATTAAAGCAGTGTGACCAATTCTTCAACTTAGACATTCCGTCATAGATCGCATCTGAAAAGTGCCAGGCGGCAAAATATTGCCGTCGGTGACATACGCGAAAAAGTGCCAGGTGGCAATATATAGTCTCCTTGATATATGTCGTTTCCTTAAATAAATACGACCTAAAATGGTTAAAGTTTTGTTTTTTTATTCTCTGGTATATTTGTAGATAATTAATATCATTACTTTTTTATTTTGGAGGTCTATGCATTTTTTATTTTGTAATTTTCACGTGACACTCTCAGCTGACTCGATCTTTTGTTGTTAATTCTTTATGCTTTAGTGTAATCGTACCATGGGTAATGCTGGATTCTTCTTTATTATTTGATTTTGTGGTTGTAAATATTAGTAGTGTTAGTTGTTACTTGCTTAGCTATTGTGTGTAGTAGTTACAATGACTGACAATTTGCGATCTCACGGGAGTGAAATTGAAAGTAGCACATTTGTAAATAGAAAAAGTGTAAATAAATTTCAAATAAAATTGTGTAAATATTTCTTGGTAAATAGTGTTTTTTTAACTGTATTGAAACTGTTTATGGATCCTAAAATCATCTGTTTACTGGTACATCCATAATGTGAATATTTATTTTGAGTTTTCTTGCAATGTAAGAGCCAGTTGCTTTAAGACTTATAAAAATGTTGCGAAATACAATTATGCGTATATATACAAAATGTGTCAAAAAATTTTATTTATGAGAGAAATAAACACAAAATTTGGTATGGTTGTTCCTTTCTAAATGTACAATATAATAAAATAGCTTCCCACATTAAGATTATTTTTCCTTTTTTAGTTATTTACAAAATAATAAATAAAAAATATTTTATGTAATCTATTAAAACATTATTTTTTTAATTTTAAATTACTTAAAACTACATCTATATATTTTTTGTTGTTGATAGTATATATCTATACGAGTAATTTGGTGCAACTTTTAGGTCATTCTCTAATTTTTATGAAAAATTATAAATTTTAATCTAAGAGACTGCAAAATCGCCAATTTTAGCCTGGCACTCTTGACTAGTCACAAGGGGATATGAGATGTGAAAACATTTTGCAACATCTAATATTTGGTTCCTGGCCCTGAAAGGGTTAATAGTACATTCCATTACTAGTCTCAAAAGTGATCTATTGAGAGATGAGATTGCATTTACATTTGGAAAATGCTATTGAGCACTGTAATACGACTTTTGAGACAAAGTATTAAATGATACTTTTCATCACAAATGCAATAAAGCACATGAAATCTTTAAAAATATTATCTGAAATTTCATAATCTAGTAATAATTCTTTCACAAGGGCATGCAACACTATTTTAAAATGTATTTTTTGTTAAAATCAGATGTTTAAAAATAAAATTGGTTAACTAAAAGTTAAATGAAACAAAATTTACTGCTTTTTCCTCATAATTTTTACAACAAAAATCATTAGTGATCCTGTTGGCCAAACCGTGAATCTCAATTGTTTGTACAGGGAAAGAAATGTTTGGGAGAAGGAAACTCTACGAGGGAAAACAATGACTTTCGCAGGTCCCAGCTGTATTGGGAAAATAGGCTATTACCATAAAGAATAATGAAAATAGTTTTCATCAACTATGTTATGCTATCTGCTATGTTATCTGATGCTATGTTTAATACGTTCACTGCCGACAACGTTATTTTACGTTGCACATGGAATTCTATAGACTACCGGCAACGTCTTTTGATGGCACCAACTTTTACAGTAATACAAATGCATTTGAAAAAACGTATTTGGACTTCGGCATTGATAATCATTCGCTATTTCAATGTATTTATTTCTTACTCTATGGATTATGATTTATGAAATGTTGTTGGCAGTAACCTGGATTATCGGAAAAAAGTGGTTTATTTACAAACTCCTCGTCGCGTCTGTCACTCACAGAATAAACAACAAACTATCCCAAATTTTTGGAAAACCTAAAAACAAAATTTCAAATGATAATAAATCAGGCAAAATTTATATTGAACAAACAAAAAACAATAAAACACAATTCAAAGAGCATTTATCACACACAAAATATAGAAGAGTTGAAAAATCTGCTGTAGCCAAAGCACTGCATAGAATCAGGACACAGAATATAAAATTAAAAAAAGAATTAACAAAACCAATGAACTTAAATGCTTGGGAAACACTGCAACATAAACAGAAATAGAGACAAACTCAAATAACAATGAAGAAGGCCCTATTTAAAAATAAAAAATTCCAGTATTCTTTCTTCTCAATTTATTCACAAATTATACTGTAGTCATATCTAATTTTTCATACTGGCTGAAATATTTAAAAATTTTTGTATTTGCATATTTACAAACATTTGGTATTTTAATATTAATATTGTAATACAAATAACGTAAATATTTATTTGTGGAGTCGCTTGATGATGAACCCTTTGGTTTCAAAAGGCTTCATCCAAAAAAATAAACTATATTTGAAAAGTATTGTTTTAATAACATTTACTACTATTTGTACTAAATTGTTTATTATGATTTAATGGGTTTACAGGAATCAACATTTTTTTTATGATCAATCTTTTGGCATGCAGATGAGTTCCATTTGGCTCCAATGTTTTTAACTGGATAGATCTCAATTCATGAAACTAACCTTGGATGTGCAAGCTTTGCATTTGACACAGTGTCTGTTTTCAGGTGAGGCCCACTTTGCACAAGGCTTGCAAAGCCAATAGCCCTCAGTTCTTTGGAAGGACAAAACTCTCTCGCCACAATGTTGGTAAACATCCGCACTGGAGATCCTAACTTTCGCCCCTTCCTGCCTGCCACAATAATGATACAGATTTATTACAACTTTAATAATTATATTGTTTAAAATAAAATGTCAATAATTTCATAGCATTAATTCCTCTTTAATTTGTACTGAATAAACTAATACTACTTAAGTTGAAGTACTTTACTAACTAATATTTTTTAATACTTAATTTGTTTTGGTAACTTCATATTCCTTAAATTCATATTTTCACTTTATTCAACATTTACACTGTATTGCAAACTCTCTAGTAATATTTTGGAAATTTTTTAGTTGGGTCAAGGCAAATAAAAAAAGGTTATATTATATACATATGGGTCAGAAATGATTACATTAATATCTGTCTGTCTGTATGTATGTTTTATTGTTTATATGTTTATGGCATCATTAACTGTGCGTTACAATATAGTTAAAAACTTATATCTACATTATTTCATCGACTGATTTTTATGATCCACATGGCATATAATATTTGTTTTTAAATTTAGTAGCTTTTATTATTCTTTACAAACTTTCAAACCCTTATTAGTTTTTATAGTATTAAGTTTTAAAAAATCCAACTGTCCACCATCTTAAAATGCGATATGATTATATTACATTATATGTTTCTTGCACGTTAATAATTTATTGACACCAATTCTGTACTCTTATGTTCAAGAATAAAGCCTTCTGATTCTAATATAGTATTAATTTTGCTCTTGATTTCAGAATGAAAGAACAAGAATTGTGCCAAATTAAAATTTGTATTCTTTACAGATTTCTAAAATAAAAAATAATAAACACATATAGACAGACGGTAAAACTAAGGATTTCCAACCCAGACAATTTAAATATTTTGTTTGTCTCGGCACAAAGAACAAATTTTGAAAATATTGCCGGAGGGTTCTTAAATACTCTGTATAGTATTATAGTCAACTGGTGCAAAGCAGCATCATAGGACAAGCCAAACTGGTAAGCGTATTGGTTTCAATGAAGAGGTGTAACTGAGACCAATCTTTTTCTCAGATATCCCTCTATTAGCTATCTGCAGTCTTCAAGACAAACAATACATTGATGGGACTTAAAGACTTTGGATTAGTCTAGTTAACACATTCCGCTTACGAACAAATGCCACATAACATACATTAATATCGGACTAATAATACTGGGTTACAAACTTTTTTTTTAGTCAGTATTTTAAAAGTGTTGTGCAAAACAATGAGTTCATGCCATAAAAGTTGTGTTAATCATCCTGATGTGTTTTACTACATATGTGGTGAGTGCACATTAGAGGAAAATCAAGAAACAATAACTGATTTTGTGAAAAGGGCGTACAATGAATATGTTGATGTTAAAGCTTGGTGACGAAGACATATCACAGGCTCCTCATTTTGTTTGTAAAACCTGTACTGAATATTTTTGCAATCCTGTTACTCATTACTGGTTAAGCGTAATTCTGTTACATCCGATGTTCTTGGAATTAAATTCTTGCCAAATTAATAACCTAATTGGCACGTGTATTAATTTTTTCTCTCAGGATCTTTGTAGCTGACCATCTTACTGCCAAGCAACTCCTCGCACACATTGTCCGAAAATAAAATTTACATTTTTGTATTATAAATTAGCCCTTTTAGGTGAGACCTTTAATTTTGAATGTAATATAAAGTAAAGTAACTTATCTTGGTTGATGTTTTATTTGGCATATTAATATGGATAATAGTGTGGTGATGTCCTTCTGACGAGACCATGTTGTCATGAATCTTAAGTTGTCTTGATAATTAGCTAATACCGTCGTGATTTTGTTTTAGGCGAGTTTAACCGAGTCTCTGAGTTTGATTTTAACATTAGTACTACTTCAAGTTTTAGACTTCTAGTCTACTAATCTTCACTTTTTCTGACTACAGCTGCAATGTCAAGCCAAGATGCTGACGCCCGCGCTTGTAACTCGACATCAACGTGAAGGGAAATCAATTTTAAAATTTTAATAATTATTAAGTTCGTAGGCTAAATTCCCATAGAACGTTGGAACCATTAGGCCCACCCCCATGATATCGTTTTAGTTCATTATCACTCTATTTGGCAACAATGTGGCAATACATTATTTTATTTTTAACATCTAGAAGTGATGCTTTAATGTTTATTTGCAACAATTAAACATAAAAGTAAACTTTGCAAATGGAGTATTTATTACTAGGACCTCAACGGTACCTAATCCCATGTGTTTTGTCCATTAGGTACAACGTGACACAAGTTTTTCAATTTCAGCTTGTGGCGTTTGCCATTTTATTTTGTTGGCCGTTGGACGGGCCGGGAGCTGTTTCCCTACAGCTGGTCGAGTCGTCTGTTTTTTCCAGATGGTTTATCTCTATTTCTAGATATTTCTGTGGAATTCTGCCTGTTTAATTGGTTCTAGTTTTCAGGTTTCTAGATATCTGGAATTAGGTTTCCTCTCTCTTCTCTTCTGGCTTCCTTAGGGCGAGGACATCTTAGAGTTTTTGTGGTCGGAGTTTTATGATTAAAGCTGGCTGCCCGCTCCCTCGACGAACCGGCACGGTGTTGTTTTTGGTGTTAATATCGTGGGCCCTACCTTCCAATCAACGTTTCACGACCTCGTTTAATATTTAGGACCCAGTCGTTCCAAATTCAGTGTACAATTTCGTCGCAAATTGGTAGCAGAGCGTGGTTTGAAATGGAAGGCTAGGCTTGCCGGTGGGAGCAGAAGAATTCTACACAACTATGAGAGCTAAGTCCTAGTTTTTAAGTTTTTTTAAGGGGTAGACGTTTTCTAAATTCTTCTTACTGTTTTTTTTACTCAAATTTAGATACTTTTTCGAAGTAGCATGTTTCTAATGTGCAGGTCTGAGCCAAGCGGTTCTTGCAACCAACTGCAACCTAAGCCTAGTTCTATAATAATTCAAAATGTTGAGTTGCAGTAAGTTATTTCTTAAACTTTAGTAATTTGTTCTCACTAATTATTTAGGCATAGGTAAATGGTTGATATTTTTCAAGCTTAAAATTTTGCTTTAAAACCAAATTAATAAATTTTTTTAGTGACCAAGTTTAACCCTTAACTTATCTTTTAACACCACCTACAGGGTAGCCTCTGGGTTTAACCAAACCTTGTACTTATTTATTTGTACTTTTTAAACCTAGCTAGCACCTTTTGGTATATTAATTTAGCCTTGGCTCAGATGGGTCGAAGAGAAGGGCAGATGCAGTTGGTGGCCGTTTATTGTACTGCAGCCTATGAATAGCCTACTATTTGTTTTTAAAGTGTTTAGCCTTCTGGTTACTATTTAATACCCCCATTCAGTTTCACCAGATTATTTACTATGGGTTGGCTTATAATGAAAAGATTTCTTGTTTTTTTATATAAATTGCATTCCTTTCCAATCTTTCACCTCTTCATCTGAATAATTAAAATTTAACCTCTCCACACCAACCCTTAGTTCCTAATGCAATTTATTTATGTTATTCATACCGTACTTGATTTATTTATTTATTCTTCCAGCGGAATTACACCACTTGTACATGTATTAAGTTAATAAGTGTTTAAATTTTTAATAGCACTAATTTGATGATTTTTTGTCTACTGTGTTGAATTTATTCGTCTTACAATGTATTGTTAGTTAATGTTAGTGTACACACAAGGTAAGTGAAGTGTTACTGTTAAATTTATCTGATAATTTTTCTACTTAGAACTATGTCAAACTTTTATGTAGGCCTATGCTATTTGAATGTTCAGGGCAATTCAAACTTAAAGGGTTGATTTATCCTAACAGTTTGCAATTTTTTCTAAACCTTCTTCAAAACTTTAATGTTATTGTAAAAATAATTCTTTTATAGCCTTTTGCTTCTTTTGACTAGTGCCTGTTTAATTTAAACAGTTAAACTTAATATGGAGTACACCTTTAGTTTCAACTATTAATAAAAATAACATAGGCCTAGGTTTGTTTTGTAATTATTATGAAGTTGCAGCTTGGGGTTGGATTTGACGTGCTGACATACACATAAGTGGTTTAATTACTTACAAAACTAAACTTTTCTTTCCAAAATGTTGAAACATCCTTCTTTTGCAAACTTTTACAACTATAGTTTGCCACCTTGAGAGTTCACTGTTAGTTAAAAAAAAAAATTTATAGGTTAAAAAAAAAAAAAAACTATAAAATACCAAACCCTAGTGGACTCTTTGGATTGATTGATATGTCAGCTTGCTTGAATCAACTTCGGGTGTTTAACTTACCTAATCTTCAGTTTAGGCTAATTTAAACCTTAAGTAGTTTAATTTATATTTTTTCCTTTGGTCTTTGCTTCTAAATTTTTAAACTTTCACCGGGTTTTTTTTGGAGTCTTCATCTCAAAAGAGATTTTTTTGGGGGTGTTTGTAATGTATTGAATTACAATAATAATTATAATAATAATTATTATACATATTATAAATTGTTACTGGCAAGTTAAAGCCACAGCCAAAGACCAACTGTACGATCTATGATGCTGTGACGTCATATGGGGTGATTAGTTTGAATAAATGCCATTGGCTGTTCTCATCACGCCACCAGATCACACCACCTACCACTTCCAGTGTCCTGCCCTTGTCTCTCTCTCTGTTACCCTCCAACCTTAACCGAGCACAGTCGATGATGTAAACTAATTCAGTCTTTTATTCCGATTCCCCGTAACCCGTACACAACAATTGGCGACGAGGTATTAATGCGATCCCGCGAGTGCAATGCAACCTGTTCGATTGTGCGTAAATAATTTCTCCGAAAATTATAGTGGGAGGAAGTGTGTCTGTAGTTTGGCGTCACGTGGACTCAAAAATCAGTACATTTTGATGTTGGAAGACAAGGTCGTAAATTAGAACATTTCGTCTTTATTTAGTGAAACAGTAAAAATGGCGGCGGGAATTATTGGCGGAATTGGTGACTTCGACAACAGTGCAGAAACTTGGAATTCGTATGTTGAACGATTTGAATTATTCGTTGACTGTAACAGTATTAGTGACGACAAAAAGGTTAGTACGTTACTAACAGTCGTGGGTGTGAAAACGTACAGTTTGTTACGAGATTTATGTACGCCGGAAAAACCTTCAGTGAAAAAGTTTGATGAATTAGTGAAGTTAATTCAGGACCATTTGTACCCGAAGCCATCATTCATAGCTGAAAGGTACAAATTCAGCAAAAGGAATCAACAGGAAGGAGAATCAGTCGCAGAGTACATCGCCAGCCTCAAGAAATTGTCTGCATACTGCGAGTTTGGCGCATCCCTCAACGACTATCTCAGAGACAGACTGGTGAGCGGCATCAGGAGTGAGTCGACCAAGCAGAGGCTGTTGGGAGAGACCACCCTAACCTTCGACCAGGCTGTGAAAATCGTCTGCTCAGTGGAAGCGGCGGAGAAGAATGCGGCGGCATTGACAGTGAACGGCGGCAGCCGGGTCCAGCGGATGGCAGCGCATCACCACCCACATGTGAGAGTCGGCGGCAGCGGTGGCAGCGCGAGCTACAACGCAAGGCACGAAGTCAAGGTGCAGTGTACGTGCTGTCACTATAGGAAGCAGTGCAAATTGTTTGGTGTTGTGTGTCACAAATGTGGTAAAAGAAATCACATATCTAAGGTATGTCGATCTACTGAAATTAGTAAGTTACCAGACAATCAGCTTTCGAAAGTTAAGAAAGGTATATCTTATCAGTCCTAATTTTCAAAACAAGAAAAACAAAGATTATAAGATACATAATTTTGTAAATGATAGTTCAGAACTGTCAGATTCAAATAATTCTAAGAATTATGTTCAGAGTGATGAAAATCTTGAGAGTTATGTCGAGGACATACAGAATTTATTTAAAGTAAATGAAACTCACCGTAAAAGAATTAGAGTTGACCCAGTTAAGATTAAAGTCCTAGTGCAAGGTCGAGAAACCATATTTGAAGTTGATACTGGAGCTAGTGTCACAGTGTGTAGTGAGGATTTTTATGAAAATAATTTTAGTTCTTGTAAATTGTTAGAAAACGACCTAACTTTGAGTTCGTACACTAATGAACCTATTATACCTGTGGGCAAAGTTAATGTTGATGTTTGCTATGAGAAAATACATAAATGCTTAGATTTGTATGTGATTAGAGGAGGTTCACATCCTTTAATGGGTCGTGATTGGCTTAAAGTACTGGGAGTTGACATTTCGTTTAAAAATAACTTGTGTGTTATAAACAGACCTATAGATAACAAGGCTAATTTCGAGACAATGACGTCCGAGCTAACTAATCAATTTCCAGAAGTGTTCACTGAGAAACTAGGTCAGTATACAGGCGAACCAGTAAAACTAAATCTAAAAGAAAATGCTAGACCTAGGTATTTTAAGCCAAGACCGATACCATTCTCATTGAAAAGTAAGGTAGAAAAAGAACTACAACGCTTAGTTGACGAACAAGTGTTAATTCCAGTAAGCAGCTCGGAATGGGGAACGCCCATTGTACCAGTATTAAAAAAGAACGGTGAAATTAGGCTATGTGGAGACTTTAAAGTTACTCTAAATCAGTATCTAGAAGTAGACAAGTACCCTATACCTAGAATAGAAGATTTATTTGCAAATTTACAGCATGGAGAACGTTTCTCTAAAATAGATCTTAGTCAAGCCTATATGCAATTAAAAGTTAGATAGTGAGTCACAAAAATTATGTACAATTAGCACGCATAAGGGTCTTTTCTCATATTGTAGAATGCCTTATGGAATCTCATCAGCCCCAGGCATATTTCAAAGAGTTATTGAACAATCTTTGCATAATTTAGAAGGCATATCAGTGTTCATGGATGATATTCTTATCACCGCACCTAATAACGAAACTCATGTAAGTAGGTTGCAAGAGGTTTGTAAACGCCTGAGTGAAAAAGGATTTACCGTTAAAGAAAGATAAATGTACATTCTTTGTAGACAAAATCGAGTATCTTGGTTTTAGTATCGATAAAGATGGACTGCATACCTCTGAATCTAAAATTAAAGCTATAAATCAAGCACCTGTACCTAAATCTGTCACTCAAGTCAAAGCTTTTATTGGCTTGGTAAATTATTATGGAAAGTTTATCAAAAATTTGTCAACAATCTTGAGTCCGTTGTACAACTTGTTAAAAAAGGACGTGCCATTTGATTTTGATGAAAAATGTCTCAAATCATTTAGCCATGTCAAGGATGTTTTGACTAAAGCACCAGTTTTGGGCGCATTATGATTCAAAGTTGCCTGTAAAAACTAGCAGTAGACGCAAGCTCGACAGGGCTGGGCTGCGTACTTAGTATCATAACCCCTGAAGGCGTTGAGAAACCTATTGCATACCACTCTCGTACTTTATCACCAGCAGCAGAATGTCAATATTCACAAATAGATAAGGAAGCTTTAGCAGTAGTATATGGAGTAAGGAAATTTCATCATATATTTGTATGGCCGAAAATTCACATTGTGTATTGATCACAAACCTTTAATTAGCATATTTGGACCGAAAAAAGGGTTTACCTGTTTTCGCAGCAAGCCGATTACAAAGATACGCATTATTTTTAAGTGGATACAATTTTGATGTACAGTATGTAAGGTCAGAAAAGCATGGTAACGCAGACGCATTATCACGCTTACCATTAAGCACTAAACACGTTGTAAATAATAACAATGAACCAAGGTGGAAAGGTACCTATTTACACTGTATCGCTGAAAGTTCAGTACCTTTAACTTTTGAAGATGTAAAAGCTGAAACCCAAAATGATCCTATTATAAAACAAATACATAACTATGTGATGTACGGATGGCCAAATTTTTTGTCAGGAGAGAATAGGGAATTGTTACCTTATTTCCAAAGGAAGGACGAGCTAACAGTTGAGCATGGCATTGTTATGTGGGGATATAGAATTGTTGTTCCTAACAAGTTGCGTAGCTACATATTAAATGAGTTACACGCGAGTCACTTGGGAATTGTAAAAATGAAGTCAGTAGCAAGATCCTATATTTGGTGGCCAAATATAGATGAAAACATTGAAAGCCTAGCGAACAATTGCTCTTCCTGTCTTATGGAACGTTTCTAGTCCTAGTAAGAGTAATCTACATGTTTGGCACTATCCATCTATGCCATGGGAAAGATTGCATATTGATTACTTGGGTCCTTTCAAAGATAAGACCTACTTGGTAGTAATTGATGCTTACACTAAGTGGTTGGAAGTATTTGAAGTAGGCTCTACTTCAGCTAAGCTAGCTATAGAAAAGTTAAGAGAACTATTTTCTAGATTTGGATTACCTGTCACTATCCATAGTGATAATGGACCACCATTTACCTCAGTTGAATTTAAAAATTTCATGCAACTTAATGGTATAAGACATACATTTTCACCAGCTTATCATCCTCAGTCTAATGGTCAGGCTGAGAACTCAGTTAAGTATGCTAAACGTAAAATAAGATTGGCTTTTTCAAGAAAATATTGATACTAAAGTAGCCTTGAATTGGATGTTATTTGATTACAGAAACTCCCGTTCATAGCACTACTAACGAGACACCTGCATTTACACTGTATCGCTGAAAGTTTTAGTAACCCTTTTAAATTTTGAAGATTTTAAAAGCTGAAACCCAAAATGATCCTATTATAAAACAAATACAAAAAACTATGTGATGTAGGATGGCCCCAAAATTTTTTTTCAGGAGAGAATAGGGAATTGTTACCTTATTTCCAAAGGAAGGACGAGCTAACAGTTGAGAAAGGCATTGTTTTTGTGGGGGTATAGAATTGTTGTTCCCAACAAGTTGCGTAGCTACATATTAAATGAGTTTCACGCGAGTCACTTGGGAAATTTTTAAAAATGAA
>NW_025785302.1:0-20500 GCF_021130785.1 Homalodisca vitripennis
TACTTATTCTTCAAAGTATAGTATTAAATATAGTATTGACAATTTAGTGTATGGAGTGACAGACTGCGGTAGGCGAAAAATGATTCAAGTGGTTGGTTAATGGCTGCAAAAAAAAAAATGATAAGTGGGGCCCACTACCAAAAAAAAAAAAAAAAAAAAACGCAATCAAATTATCGATATTTTCTGAGGGGAGACTAAATAAGCAAGCCTAACAACTCGTATATTCCGAATATATTAATCCAAATCTTTGATGTAATATAAAAAATCGTACACAATAAAGAAGTTATAATTAAAATATACTGGGTAAAAATGGTATCATATTAACGGCCGGGTAGCGGAAAAAATAACGAGATTTTGGCGTATATTAACTTATTCGGAATCGTCCCTATAGAACCAAAAAAAAGTATTAAGGTTTTTGAATGGGGATGGAAAATTGAGAAAATAAACGAAGTTTCTAGAACATAAAAAAAGTTAAATAACTATACAGTAAATATCTTCCATGTTTCCTACATCCACCACTGTCGAGAGCGTCACGTGACCTTATTTGTGACCATGAGTCCAAAACCTCGTGATGACCGTCATCGGTATGCGCCACCATCTTTGCAAACGTAAAAAAATGAAAAATAATACTGAAATGAGCAGAATTTTGATCAAAATGAACAATGTTTTTCTTGATTTCGAGCAACAAATTAATTACTTGTTATATCAAAAATGAGACGAGTGCCTCCGGCCATCAGCGTGGGGCAGCACCAAAGGTGCTGCCCTGCGCTGATGTCAATTAAAGAAAAACATCCCTCGAGATAGTACCTATCAGTAAAATATAAAATTCTAGAAGGGCTGATCAAAAATATAAATTGAAATGTAATGCAAAGTAGGCAATTATGTAAAGTTAAAAAACTTAATAAATCATGAAGTACTCAAATATAAATATATAGATGGATATTAACAGAGAACAGTTACCATTAGTGTGTAGGCGGATATAGCTGAGCAGCAGCAACAAAAAAGTGGATTTTTAAAAATTGCAACATTTAAAACTTCTTTTCTTACTAATTTTTCTAATTTTTCCTATCGCAACGAAACAACAAAGTCTCCCGGTTTAAAAACAACACGCGACTGCACGACGAACAAATACACTCATTATTAAAAATTCCATGTTCAATTAAAAAGGAAATAATTTCGTTTTGGTTAAAACGTAAACTCTTTACGTGCCCTACTAAACACTCCGACACACACAATTCACTAGGGTTGGTCGAACTAGTGGATTGTTGATTCACCTACTGAACACGATATCTTGTGAAGCACTGACTCTGCCCCGGAGAACTCAGATAACAGATACGTTATCAGGCTGCTATCAGTCCCGGCTGCAGATAATGTTCAGTTAACAGATTATCCAGACACAGCACACAAACTGAACATTTAAAACATTAGGAAACTTAACCACTTAGAATATACCCCTAAAATCGTGTTATTTGTCATTTGCAACCCCCTAGTACTATATATATTTTTTGTTCAGGAGGCGTGAGCAGAATACGTTGGTAACGTCAAATTCGTGATTTGCCGCCCCGGCCTTTTATCTTACAGCTACGAATTACTGTAACAAGAAGAATCTCGCAATTACAATTTTAAATACATAAATTTTACAATAACATTACAAAACAACAAAACCAACTGAGGCCTAGAATTAGATACCAAAGAAACCTAACAATATTTATAACTTGCCCAGCTTGATATTAATAAGTAGCCGTTTTTGTGAAATGGAGAAAATAATTTTCCCCATGTGTTACCAGGAGCCAAACCCACATGTTGAAGTTTCTTAAACAAATCTTGTCACTTGTGAGAAATATCTTAGATGTTTTCCTCATTTTCAAAGTCTCATAATATTAATTACTTCTTATTGTTTATTTTTACAATAAAATTACTACGTATAACTACTACGTAAGTTGAAATCATATGCTAAGTTAAATAAATTGTAATATCGAATTATCCTTCAGATAAAAACAATCAAACCATTAGATAATAGCAATCTAATAACGAGTGAAGGCCGCTTATTAAAGTTTACCTGGGGAGACTAGTAAGTGGTTTACACTCGTTTATTCGGTTATTATTATCTCACACGATTCATTATACTATCCAAAATTCAATATTATATAATAAGTGTACGCTACAAGAATTATAATACATTACAAGTTTTAACTAAATAAATTTACAAACAAAACTACAATATTTGCAGCTTGCCGGAATAGCAGTTATATGAAACATCCACTTATATGAAATGAAGTTAAGGATTCTCGCTCTTGCTGCAGGCTTTGTTTCAGGCCTCCCCTCCATCCTCTTATCAGATGGCGGGAACGAGGCATCAATAATAATAAAAGTATTTACACATTTCTTCCTGTGTAATTTAGATATATTTTTTATATCACTTTAGGTTCATTTTTTTCTGTACTTACGCACTATATGGACCCCACCTATTTTTTTACCAAATTAGGTAAAGTAAGGTTATGTTATGTTAAATTACTATTCATAACATAACCTAAACTAACCTAGGTCAGGAGACTAGGTAGTGGACATGCAGGAGCGGGCGCGTGAGCCACTGTTCGGCGCCTGGCGCGACTGTCACTGCCTGACAAATGCCCTTATAAGCCGCTGGCACATACTGCCAGCGACAGTAACAGTCATTCCATTGCCATCGCTATGCTGATTTGAGAGCTGCCATCTACAAAAGAAGAAGCCGTGGGTTTTTTCCAATTGTGAGGTTTTGCTGCCCATGACGAAATTATGCGAAGGAGGACATCCTATGAAGATGTATTTCAGCGAACAATACCCTTTTTGGAAATGCAATGTCAGACCATGCAAGAAGAAAGTGGGGTATCGTGTTGGTAGGGGAAAGGGGGGTACCTTTGAACACTTTTTTGAAAAAATATTTTTGTATTTTTTTTAAATTAATTATTTTGATAAACAAGCATGGGGACATTGATCTTTAGACTATTATGCAAAAAATTACTTAAATTAATGATAATAATCTTCAAAATATCTAGGCAAAAAAAAAAATTAAAGTTCACTGCATGTTGTTCAAATGTACCCCACTAAGGGGTACATTTGAACAAGCCTGGGGTAGGTTTGAACAAGGACGGGGTGGATTTGAACATTGGATAATTAGTAAAGAAAAACTAAGGAAATACACAAAAACATTTTATTCATAGTGTTGCACTAATCAAAGGTACATTACAGATTGTGTAAACAAAATTTAGGTTCAACTTCTACTTTTTTAACATTGAGTATTTTGATCGAATTCTCCTTTTACACTTGTCGTCGATGAGAAAGGGTCCATTTCCAATCAAAGGTACTGGCCCGTAAAAAAGATATTTATTTTCTATCACTTGAACATCATCATGTTTTGGCCACTCATATGAATCTCCAAGTCCTTCTTTCAAAAACTTAATTTTAGAAAATCCTTCATCCGGGAAATCAACCACCCTTCCTAAATACCAACTTATATCATAAAATACAGCATAGTATTTTTCAAGCATCGGACATATTTTTACTTGTTTAGACAGGTTAGGCCTATCGAAGTTGTCATCTTCTTCAGAGCTCTCCACCCAGTCTGATTCTCCACTTTCCATATAAATAGGGTCAGGATCGTCACAGTCAGACTCGTATGAAATAGATTTATGCTTATTTGTTTTTCTTCTTTTGTTATGTCCTGATTTTTTTGTTTTTTTCTGGTAAATCTAATTTTCTTTTTGCCTTTATGTCACGCTGCTTCCTTAGTTCTTCTTTTTTTCTGTTTTTCTAAAAAGCTTTCTTTTGATTTCTTCTTCCAACCGAATTTTTTCTGGAGTGGCCGTAATTATTTTCGATTTTCCTGGTTCTCTTCCTTTTTTACATTCTACTGAAGATTTTGCCTGCAGCTGGGGATAAGGCCTAACAACCTCTGGACTAGGAGACACTGCTACGGTTTTGTTTAAAATCCCATCATTTTAGGCTTTCATTTTCAATTGATGTTGAACCTGTAGGTCTAAGCATTAGATGTACCTTGGCTGTAATTTTCATTTTCGCGTGCCTAGATTAGAAGATTTCGTAGTGTCAGGTGTAGGCGTACTAGAGGTTATCATCGCTTTCAGAAAATGGGAAATCTTCATCAGTAAACACAGTTGTAGAATATGGCCATATTCCACACTCCTCAAATCCTTTTAAGATATTCTGCCTTGTAAATGCTAAATTAAAAGCTTTTGATGCCAACCCAGCTAAATCATGAATTGAGAGTTTAGATCCGGGGTTGTTTGTTAGCCAGTTATTTTGAACTGTGGCTAAAGTTTTGTTTAAATGGTCCTAAAATTGAAACATCTAGAGGTTGGACACGATGGCTACAATGAGGAGGTATTGTCACAATACAAATACCATTATCTCTTGCGTATAATATTGCATCCAGAGTGCAATGGGATTCGTGGTTGTCGAGAATCAACAAAACTGGTGATTCTTTTGAGCAGTGGCTGTTACTTCACAAAGTGCTCCAGCACTTTGAGGAACAAAGCATTAGTGATCCCACCCACTAGTAGGGGAGTTAACAAGTCCTAAGCTTCCACTGATAGCACCTACCATTAAAACTGTCATGTAGTCTAGCTCGGGGAAATATGAAAACTGGAGGAATGGTATTGCCTGCCGCATTAACAGTAGCAACCATTGTAATAAGGCTGCCTCTTTCTCCAGACACAACTTGGCCTACTTGTTTAGTGCCTTTTTTAGCTACAACATTTGGGGCTTGCACGACAGTTTTAATCCCAGTTTCATCAAGATTGTAAATGTCACTCGGAGAAAATTTGTGTTTTTTGTAAACATCATCTAAGTTTTTTTGAAATTCTTCAATGTTTTTCCGATTGAAACCTAATGTTCTAGCTAAGCTTGTGTTTTCAGGTTTTCTCAGTGATAAATCTTTATGTCTTTTCATAAAACCTTTCAACCAATCTAAACCAGCTGTTTTATTATCTTCCCATTTTTTTGGACATCGGCCCAATTTTTCTGCATACTGAAATGCAAGAGCTCTAATGATTTTGTACGTGAGACCATAGTTTCATCGCAGAACATGTAATAATATATTCTTCTAGCATTTTTTTCTTCTTGAGCTGAAAATACTTGGTTAGAAGTGTACTTGCTATTAAATGTTAAAAGGGTGCGGGTGCTGAAGGGACTCGGATATCAGTGTGCTCAGATGGTAAATTTGTCTTTAGAAGAGCCTTTGCTTTTTTTATTCGATAGAATAACATGGTATGAACCAAGCCAAACGATTCTGCTGCATGACGTATTGGGACGTTTTTTCCAAAACAAGCTTAACAGCTTCCTCCACATCTCGCTCATTTATCTCTGGGCCCACTTTTTTCTTGATGTAGTTTCTAACCATTGTAACCTTGAAACAATACAAAGTGAGTTATTACTTAAACATAATGTAAGTTAGTAATTTATTGTTTTAGTAGTGCCAAGGCCTACAATGTAAGATCAAATTAGTTTTGTTTCAATATTAGACTGCTGATATCCAATTTTTTTTAATGAAGAGATTTAAGACGTAAGACAACTTGTGTGTTTTAATGTAAGAAAAGTACTAGATTTAAAAATATAAACATTGAACTAATACAAAAAATAGGCCTCAAGCTTATTCTAATCTTGATGATAGCCTACCATTATATGTTCTAGGTTTAAAACAATTCTCTTAATATTTATAATTTTCCAGTAAAAAATAAAATAAATAAATTGTTTAACTTGTACAAATGCTAATAAATAACCTAAAAAATTCGGCTTTCTTATATTTTACCTTTTTTTACAAAACCAGTAACTTATGAAAATTTATGAATGTTTTCAAATGTACCCCCCCCCAATGTTTTTGTTCAAATGTACCGCCACATGTCCATCAGTAGAAGAAACTGATATTTTTTCTTTAGGATATGTTGGAGTGGGGCGGGGGGGGGGGGGGGGGGTGAGGATTATCTTATGTTATTATATTCAAAAAATTTGCTCATAAATGTACTTACCTAGAATATAAGTTTGGGTCAATTCTTCAATTCTTTCTTTCCCCGCTGAAAGTCATACAACTCAAATACTCAAAAAAAAGTTTACAAAATGTGGCTAAACCTAACTATCTGGCACTGAAATACAAAGGTTTAAAAGAAATGAGGGAAACAGTGTACTAGGTCATACAGAGAAAGAAGAAGTAGAAAAAAAAATCAGCAGTTAGCTCATCAAATGGCGGGAAATTTAAACTTGTTCAAATGTGCCCCCATTCAAAGGTAAACCCCCCTCTCCCCTACTTGGTTTGAACACAGTAGGTTACCTTTTGTAAACAACATTGCGTTTTATAGTATTGTTGGTGCGAGGAACTAAAGTGGTATGGCCGACAGTAGGTAATGTCTACTCACATAAAATTGGACTGTAAAAATTACATGAAAGAGGTATGTGTTGAATCTGTTATAAAAAAGAATGTTGGGAAAATTGGGAAAAAAACATTTTTCGGTCAACCACAGCTACTTCGTAGATCCCAAAAACTGGGGCCAACATGCAGCGTGTAGAAAGAATGTGGGGTAGTGTAAAGTGGCGCAATAAGGTCCAAAGGGGGAACTGCTCGGCATCATCTGGATACCTACTTGGCGGAATACATGTGGCGGTCGGGCAGTAGCGGAGAAACGGGAGGCGATAGGTTAGATGCATTGCTAGCGGACATCATGGCCTTCTGGGATGACGCCAATACACAGTAACCATTTTTTCTCTCTGTTCATTATTGTAAATATATTCATATTCATGCTACACATGTTTTTTCCTTCTAACTGTGCCCAATTTGTAAAAAAATAGGTGGGGTCCGTATAGTGCATAAGTACCATTTTTTGTTATAATTCAGTAGCAGAAAACATTTGAAAAAATCTGAATTTTTATGTTTTAGGTAATCTCAATAAAACTGTACAATTTATTAACTAGGAAAGCCAGTATATTCCATTTATATTTTTAGGTTCCACAGCCATATGATGGGTAATGAAAGGAGTCAGCCAACAGGACTGTCAATTGATGAAACAGCGACTGAAGTAACTGACAGCTGGTCACTTCATGGAGCAACTTATGCAGTTGGAAGTGTGCCAAAGATATCAGTTTTTGTCACATCATGTAGTAATTCCTCTGAAGTCTCTCAGTTGGAAAAATTCACAAAGGTTGTTCATAGAGTTCATTATTTCATGTTTAAATAAATATATATATATATATATATATATATATATATATATATATATATATATATCTATATATATATATGTATAACATTTTCAATAAAGATTAAATCACAACACAAAAAATACTCAAACCCAGTCTCTCACTTGATGCATGAACACGCTACCACTAGACAACAGAGGCCTTACTTTTTACGATTCAATTATCTTATATTTGACCCTTTCTGTCATATGTATATTATATATATATGAACATTACCACGCTCACCTGGCAAGTGAGAGATCTGAACTTGATGCCCAGTGGAGCAAGTACTTTCTGTGGTTCAATCATTGTTGAAATAATTAAATTACTGTTTATTCAATTTAATGAATATACATGTTACACAAAAAGTACCAGAACTTTAGCATGTATTGTGAACAATCACAGATTAAGCTATATGCATGAAGGAAACAGGATTTTTCCAAACATTTGCCTTTGTTTAGTGATATAATACAATGAATCAGTGAATTGAATCATCACTGTTGATTGTATTGTATTACTGAACGATAGCAAATGTCCGGAAAAATCCTGTTTCCTTCTCAATCCTTCCATCGTCAAAAACAAACTATGCTTGTTGCTGTTGAACACAATTTTAGCATATCTTGAGTGGTGTCCACTACCTTCACCGGGGACTGCCTCAAGGAGACAATAGATAATATTAAATAAAAACATATATCTAGTTGTATATTTAATTGTACATAACTTCAAACATTCATCCCAACCAAAATGGCTAGATATTATATATATATATGTACAATTATTAACTTACTGTAGATAATATTAGCACACATATGTGTGTATCAGATCTAATGTTAAAACCTAATTCCAGTATTTTCAAGAAATGGTATGGGTCTTAAAAAGGTTAAAACAAAGTTTTATATTTTTTAGAATGTTATGTTATACCGTCATCCTTGCATCTTAAAATATGTAGCAAGCTGGAAGAAAGGATGGAAGTTTCACTTGGCCACAGAACAAGTACAGCCTCTTGCTCAGGTTCTTCCCTCTCAAACTGCACTCCAAGTCTGTGTGGGTCTGCAGAACATTCTGAAAGCTCTGGTCTTCCTTCACGAATCTGTAAGTTTTATAATGTAGTTTTCTATCATAGTATTTATAATGTAGTTTCTATCGTAGTATTTACTCAATGTAATAATTAGAATAAACAGTGTGTTCTTATTATTCCCAACTTCCCAAACTATGATGGAACAGAATAATTGCAAAATAGACAATAGATAAATACCTTTAATCAAGTAAACAGTAAACAATTTGCTTAACGATTTGGTGTTATTTGTTGACAGCTATAATAAAACCGATATTTACACAGTATCACAGGATTTGACAGAACATTACAAAAGAATCAACACACAGATGGAGGGTCCACTCTTTAACCTTTTGACTCCAAAATCAATATAACTCTTCTTTGGAACTAAGAGAACAGATGTACCATGATTCAAGTCTCTAGGACCTTTCTACCAAGAGTTATCGCTCAGACGGTCATTACAAGACACAATTTTAATAAACCCATTTTGGATCTTTAATTATGTTTTAAAACATTAATAATAATCTTTTATAATATTAAACATTCTTTCCAGCACAAATAAAGGAAAGGTGGTTCCATGTGTGGTTGTTATCTTGAATTAATGAATGGATTGATGTATTTGTTAGTTACCTTAATTCAACCTTACGCAGGCGGTTTCATGACTATTATTCAAGATTTTTTGGTTCAAAACTGCATAAAAAAACTTCTGACAATTTTAAATTTTATATTCTGACCTGGATTTGAGATGCAACCTCAGTGAAGCCTGTTGCGCGATACATGTTATGACGTACACCTACCTTGTTGTAAGAGAGTAGAATTATATCTGCCAATCAAATGTACAATTAAATTAGCCTACTTATACATATTGTCAGTTTTTTGATGCCATGTAACAGTGCTGGTATTTCACTGTGCAGTATGTCCATTTTCAATTAAATTACTACCAAACGGTTTATTCAATAAAATTGTTGATTGTTCAAAAGATCCATAGGAAAAGATTTATCCCTTACCCAAAAAAAAACTGGAAATGGTATTTCAAAGTTCTGAAATTTGTAGTAGCACCAACAGTCAGTTGCTTCACAATCAGCTTTTGTTGCTCTGTACTTCATCCTCTTTGTCTATTGCCAAACACTATGCTTTGTGACTCATTTTGTTTTCTCTATATTTCTTAGCGTAACAGAGTTTGCTCCTAGTTTATAAACCAACATTGTTTAAAGTAAGTTTTATTTAGAAATAATGTTTATTGTCTAAGTACTCTTCGGAATGGTAAACTAATTATGACAAATAGGACATGGTTCTTCTCTTATAAAAGCTAGGAAAAAATTCATATATATTTTCAAATTATGGAACCAAATTTATTTAGGAAATCATAACTCTCTACAACTAAAAAAAAAATAAATTTACTCTCTCAGTCAACAAGGTTTCCTTTCATAAACTTAAAGTGATGTGTTTTAGTTCTTTTATATAATAGAGCGTTGTGTTAAAAAAAATCTACATAGCCTAGTATTTGAAAACAAATATTTTATATTATGTCAATTATGTCTGAAAAATTTGTTCTTCTGATTTGCCTTTTGGCTGGCTTTATGTACTGTATAGTGTGGTCTAAACTGTATACTTGCTTTACTTTTCTTTTGTCTATCTACTTTTATTTATCAATTTAATATTATGAACATTAATGAATTGTAAAGTTACTTTCTGATAGTTCCCTAATTACCTTTAGTTCCCAACACATGTACAAATTGTATTAGATTAAATTGTTTCTTCTGTATTTTATAAGAATATATGAAATAACACAAAAACTGTTTCCATCTATAACATTTTATTTCTTCCATGAGGCATTCTCTTATTAAATTAAATATTAATATAACAATATTACTGTATTTGTTCAGTTATAATCCTAGTGGTTGATTTAATAATTTCATTTTCTTTATTTTAGGGGTCAGCATCACATAATAATGTTTGTAGGGCTGCTATTATATGTCACTCAAGGAGGTTCATGGAAGCTAGGAGGATTAGAGTATCTTTGCAGGTAAACCAACTGCTTTTTAGAATGGATTTTAAACATTGTAAACTATAATGGTGGCAGAGGTTAAACTGATTGTACTTAAGCTTAAAAATGTTACTCTGAATAACAATCTGGTAAGTGAGGTAATATTGTTGGTACTGTACACAGTAGGCCTACATTTATCATCTGTGGTCCAAATGGTCATATGGCAATATGTACTTGACAAACCAGACAATGACAATCTGATGAGAGAAGTACATTTGCACTTACTGGGCACCACAAGTCACATAGGCCTTAACCCTCTAGCTGGTATGAAACGAATTTTCGTCGCCAAAGGCCCCGTCCGGTTTGGCAATGACGAATATTTGTCGCCAAAGTAGACATGTACAGTTATTGAAATTTTAGGCAATTAAAGTCATATAAATGATTTTTATTTGATATATTTCTGGAACAGCATTAACACTATAGTACCGATTTACTGTTCTTACTTCGATTATTGTCTTCTTTGTTTTACCGTAAAACATCGTTCTCTATTGACAGCTGACGTGAACGTAGTACGGGTCAACCACATTGTTGTGAAACTGTAAACAAGTGCCGGGTTTTGTGTTTGATGGTTACGAATCCAATAGTATTTGTGGAAATTGTATTTTATAGTGTTTAGTGTTGTTATTATTGTTTTTTTTAGCTTTCTTAGGTTATAGTTTAAATAGTATGGGTGAAAACTTTAGAGACCCGATAAATCTAGTGACGCTGAGTGAAAAAATGAAACTTTGTATATAAATTGTACATATGTAAATATATATATTATATAATCGTATGGGGGAACAAAGGCAGCTATCCATAAATAAATAAATTAAAAAGTACGTAAGAACAAAGTTCTTGAGTTCATAAATTAAAAATAATAATAAGATCTCCCGTCACAAAAGCTAAATCCAAATTACTGAGCCAGTTTAGAGATCCCATCCTCTAAACCACTTAGACCAGCTGGACCGACCAATTTTTGGTAGCTGGAACCGTCACTCTTGTGATCTCCCAGTTATGGCAGCTATCGAAGACCAAACAAACTGTCCTTCTCAGGGCCAAACAAAACACATATGTAAATAAGGTAAGATTAAAATTTATTATTATTATTTTATTTTTGTTTTATCTGTCATACTTATATAAGTAAAAATGCAGTCATGAGATTATGTTTACCCACGAAAAATAATATTTATTTAGAAATCTACGCATTTTTGAAAATAAGAAAATATGTTTTCATACAAAGTCCCTGTAACACATACGTTTTGAGGTAAAAGTTTACAATAGTTATATATTTTTGGAATCAGGACAATATTTTGAATAAGTTATACATTTACAGTTTTGATGTAAAAGCTTATTGCTAAGCAGTTACACAACGAAATATTTACAAAAATAATGTCCAAAAAATTTTTTCATACATTAAAAAAAAAAAACAAAAATATGTTTCCATGGAAACAATAAGATATTGTTATTATAATGCTCTCCATATAGTTGTAAATACATTGACATATAACAGTTTATATTTGGACTAACAGTTATGAAATGTGATACATTATAAGAAACGCCTGTGAGGCTGTTTAAAATAGAGCCGCCAGTACAGAGTGACAACCATTGCCAGTTCTAGGGTTAAAGGATAATGCTTGATAAGGACAAAATACAGAATGTGAACTATCTGTTCAAATGATAATCTGATGAAATATATCAGTAACTTATTGTACAGTCAATGTAAAAAGTTAGTAAATTTGTTACAAAATGGAATTGTATACTAATGTTTTTAAATTGATTTGTTTACATTTTGTTCAATCAGTAAGTTTTTGAATACGCCTCTTTAGTGTCTAGAATCCTAAAAAATTGTATAACACTTTTCAAGTAAAGCATTGCTATTTGAGATGATAGGCCTCAAAGCAATAAGTGATAGGTATGCATTAAGTGCCATCCGCTTATTGAGATTTTTTTTGTATTTCGGTTTTAATTTCATACAGTAGATGGTTTTTTAGTAGAATGTTTTAAGTGACGGCTTCAAAGCCTAAGGTATCAAAGTACAGTTCTGTTTTGGGTTTCAGTCAGTCATTGTCTTGTTTACAATTTACAATTCTATGTCATTTCAAATATGAGTGTTGTGATCGTCCTGACAGATTCAAAACAACATTTTACATAGTGCTAGTACTCTTGTTTTGTTTTAAGTCAGTGTGTTGAAGTATTGTTTGTGTAAGAAATTACTTTGTACTTTGAATAACTTTTTCAATTGCCAATTTGAACCATAAAACACTTACGTTGCTGGGCTATTGATTAATATGACAATGTAGGCTACTAAACAGTTACATAACCTCTTCATACGAGCTTTCATTATTTACAAACTTTTGCAATTGTTAATATTTTATAGTACCTGTAATTAATAAGATCTGGAATATAATAATTATGTATAAGAAATGGATCGAAATAATTATTTTTAGGTTGAAGATCGTGCCGTGGAGTTTTTTAGATGAGAGTAACCAATTTTCTTTTTTGGTGGTGGTATTTTAATTTATTTTTTATAAATGTTTTTTAATTTATTTTTATAAATGTTTTTTAATTTATTTTTATAAATGTTATATTTCATGGAATTTGATACTTACTTTTGCATTATGTTTGTCGTTCTATTAGTTACTGAAAAGGATTTAAATAGATTTATATAAGTCTGTATAGTGTTTAAAACTTTTTTTATAAAAAAATTATTTTAAGAATGGTTTCCCTCTACTAAAACATTTGTGTAGATTTGGTTTTTTAATAATATACCATATGCTTCATTTACTTATGCACAAAACATAGAACATATTTTTAAGGCAATCTTTGAAAATAATGTTTTTACTCACGGTTTTTCCAATCACTAGCATTTTCAGCTAAAATTAATGCACATACATTGCAAATTGCCCTGGCATTGAAAATGTCAAATGTTTCAGATGTAATGATATGAGCAGCAGTTATCTTGAAGAGACACGCAAGAGCCGGTATGAACCTGCCATTGCTCCTAATGAGGCTGAACATCTGCCCCAGCCTCCGACAGCTGTGGACAGCTATGCATTTGGAGTTCTTGCCCAAGAGGTATCTCTCTAACAAACAAGCAGGTATTATTTTTAAGATCTGGTTTGTTTAAAAACCGCCAAAATTATAAAGAGTATGTGGAAATCTGTGAAGTGTTTATTTAGCAACAATATTTTTCCAAAAAGCTTGCAAATATTTGAAGTATCAGAACGGCAATTTAAGGGTGTAACATAGAAAAATATCTAAATGGTTAACAACAAAATTTGACAGGATTCATGTACATAATTACTTGTATTTCGATGAATACAGAATTTTACAATTCAATTCAATATTGAAAATATTATGTATAAAAAAATATTTGGAAGGGTTGAAAGTTTGTAAGAAAGGATTTTATTTAACTATGTTGTGGAAATAAGTAAGATGAAAATATTTGCATAGATTTGAAACAACTCTTTTTTAGGTTGAGAGTCTGACCCAAACATATCAAGGGCATCTCTATATAAACTAATACTTCATTGGAATGTTCAAGTTTAGAAATGGACTAGCAGAGTCAAATTTTGTTTCATAAGATTATTAATTTTGATGTAGAAGCCCCCGACAACACACACTTATATATGAAATATGAATTATTGGAAATATTGTATTTGGGGAGACTCAAGAATTATTGATTGATACAAAATTTTATTTTTTATCAAAAATAATTGTTAAGACCTCTGGTATCATAAAGGTTCGAAATTTAACTTAATGCATGTGTTATTGTTAACTAAAAAAATGAATAGTATAAATTAATAATATTTCAAATGTTTCTATATTTAAAAGGAAATTTGTTAATTATGCAGATTGATGTTCCTGGGATGGCTGACTTTTTTTGGATGTCTGTAAAAAAGGAAGATTACAAAACTCGAATTCAGAAAGTTCCGGTCCTCCACTTTCAATGTCTTTATTAGGTACACTCAATTTTTTTCACACCCAGAAATTTTTAAACTATAACCATAATTATTACTATTCTAGAAAGGTCTTCCAATTCAAAAAAGATACAGAGAAAGAAGACTTTTTTACAGGTAATAACAATCCATTTTGCTATTTTTTAAATTTATTATTTGTTTAGGCTCCTCTAATTTAATAATCCAGGATTTGAGTGGCAATTTAACATATGTATAACATACAAATGAATTTTTCTTGAAATTGATAGAGAAAATATTTACTTGTATATTATTCAGGTTGCATGGGTTAAAGATAATTTGTTTATGTTACAGGTTGTTTTAATTTTTAATGTGTGTAGTAAACATATTCCATTGCTAAATTAACTGGTATGAATGAGATTCATGTATTTTTATTCTGTTTTCAAACAGATGATCTTAGAAATAATATTCCCTATTTGTAGTTTCGTTATTGCTTAATAAATCAATATATTTCATTTTTTAGTTTAAAGGAACACTCATTGTTTTGTACTATTCTTGAACTAAGTTAAAGAAATGGGTTATGACTTAAATCACTGGTAAACCTAGCGATACAGTTCAGTCTGTGTGACAAGTGATGCACATTGAAACTACCTTACAGTGATTATTCCAACCAAAAATAAATGCTCAGTTAAAATCTTCCGAATCAATCATTTCTACTGATATCATGATACTTATTACTTGTTAAAATCAGTAACTGTTATATAAATCACCACTAAAATCATCAAAATAATTCCAACATTTAATCCCAATGTGGTTGGTTAAATTTTCAGTGATTAAATTCATATTTTTAAAGATAATTTTATGTTGGTTTTCAGAAATTTAACAATGAAAATTAAATACTTTTCCCCGAAGAGGAGACCCGTCGCCAGCCAGTTAGGAATCCTTACTCCTCTCTCCGCATGGTGTTGTTGGAACGCTAACGGCCCAACACTTCTTGCTTGCCTCAAGTATTTTGTTAACCCAGAACAAGAGAGGTACCAGGTGAGAGAAATTAAAATTATTTCTACTTTTTCTGAGAGACACACTGTCGCCAGCCAGTTAGGATCCTTACTCCTCTCTCGCATGGTGATGTTTGGACTCTACGGCCCAACAACATCTTGCTGCCCTCCAGATATTATTACCCAGAACAAGTGAAGTACAAGGTGAGTGAAATTATAAAATTATAAACTTTTTCTGAAGAAACCTGTCGCCAGCCAGTTAAGAACCTTATTGTCCCTCTTGCGTGTTTGTTGTTGGACTCTACGGCACGATAGCTTCTTGCTGCCTCAGGAGTATTTGTTACCCCCCCAGAACAAGTGACGTATTAAGGGTGAGGTGAAATTTAAAATTCTAGAATAGATTTAACCGTTTTGGTTTTCAGTGCTCCTCCTTGTTATACAAATGTGTTAGGATATGAGGATATTAGTCATTGTCAAAGCATGAATTTTGAATCCACAGAATCTTCAACAAAGATTCAAATTGAGAATCGATCAACAGGATTCACCAGTTAAATCTATGGACTCGCTACGTCATTAATTATTGGGTCTTCATAAAATAATCATAAAGTAGACATAGTAGCCATAAATTATCGGGACACAAAGTACTGTTTGCTAGAGCGGGTTTTTGTTGTACTTTGTATTTGAAAAATCACAAATAAATAAACAAATTATTGTTCTTTAGTATATAAATTTTGCTTTCAGTTCGTATAGTCCCTTTAGTTTTCGTTCTTGTATGCCACAGAAGTCTGCTGCTATATATTCCGCGGACGACAACTGATGGGCCTTTCTCAAATAACTAATTGTAAAACAAACGTGATTTTGTTTATACATCTTTTGTATGAAAACTCACAGTTAAATAAATAAAAAAAAATTGAGCCTAGCTTTTATAAATATTCTTTTGCTTGCAGCTGTTGTAGGTACGTACATGCACCGCCACGGATCCTCCTGCATATACTAGCATGTGGCAGCTGATCCCAGTACGCAAATTTACTGATTGTGTTTTTGGCACACCACTGTGTTTTAGTAAAACGTAAATAGATTACCTAAGTAACGAATGGCTTGAGTTTTGTAAATATTTTTTGTGGACGATAACCCAACAGCATAACACCATATTTCCTGCTTGTTAAATCATGTTGTTGTTCTACTCTGTGTGTATGAATGGTTATGTAGATAACAAAATAAAAAATTTATTCAATTTTTTGCTTTCAGTTTATATTTTCTATGTTTGTGAACCAAAAGACCTTTGCAATATAATGGTATTCTTTGAATTGCTTTTTATGTGATCGGACGGTCTCCAAAGGCTTAAGTATTACAGAAATTGGATTGGTGATAATTTTTGTCTAAATCATACTTTGACTAAAACCAGCTATTAACGCCTTAAAGCGCTAATTTAAATTACTGTCAAAACGCAAAGACATTAAAAAAATATATTGTTTTAAATGTCCCAATGCTAATGTTTTTGTTTCATTATTCCTTGGTAGTACCTTTATAAGAAAAAAATAATAAACCATGTAAAATTACCAATTTTTAAAAATTTTATACACACGAAAACCTTTTGAAATTTTAGAATAAACTGCATTGCAGGATAATGTACATATGAACACTTATATGACAGATTACATTACAATTATTACCAGGTTATTTATAATGAGTAAATTGTAACTGAAGGTTTATGTATAATTAGTACAAGAAAAATAAATAAGTTCAGTATGAGATTTTGAAATTAAATAATAATGAAATTCAACACAAACTTGTTTATACGAGAGCCTACAAGGGAAATGAAACAACTATAGTTACTTATAAACCTTAGTTTATTTAGAATAAATAAACTGGAATTGTATTGTGAAACCTGTATAAAATACAAAACAAATTATTTAGTAAAAAATAGTAAACATAAGATATTCCAAAAATGTGCTCAAACTACGTTGTTCGTAGTAATCATTTGGATTAGCCATTATAACTAAAAATAATACTAATTGTTTAGTAAAAACAAACTAAAACCAACTATTAGAATATCAACGGACTGATTCAAAACACTGGGGGGGGGGGGGGGGTTAAACAATATAACCAACATACGACCAACAGACACGTTGTTAAACAGCTGAAGGAAACAAAGCGCGGCTGTAGGCGTAGGCCGCGTCACATCCCATACAAAAAATGGCGGCGATTGGCCTTTCAAACAACCCAGTAGATACCATTACACACTTCCCACCAATGGGGACAAAGCGTTTTATCCTAGTCCGCAACAGTCGAAAGGAACATCGACCTGCGCTCGTACGGAAGTTTTAACAACTAATTCTTCGCCATTTCAAAAGTAAAGCTTTTTGCGTTTTTAGGACGTTATCACGTCTTTAAAGCATATCGGCAGTTTTCCGCGTCTATTATAGCGTTAGCCGCGTTGGAAGGTTTTAATATTCAAGAAGTGAATTGGGTGTTCAAAAATGATATGTGGGTTTTTTGTTTTAAATAAAGAATCTCTAATAAATAGCTGTCCCCATAGTTGTACTTTAAATTATAATAGATTTGTAAACACTCTAATGAATGTTTTTTAAATTGTAACATAAAGAGTTGTGTAATGATTAAACTGATTAAGAGCCTTATTCTTTCTTCCCGTATGAAACTCCACAATGCACCTCCTAACACGACTGAGCCTTTGTTTATGTAGCCCATTTGGCATGGGAGAAAAACAACAAATGTCCTTTTAGGTTTCACTTAATCCATTATGCCAGGGTAAGTTTATTAAATACTTTGTTAACACTTCAAACTCGAAGAAATCCACAAATATTTTGAATAAGTACAAGTACCATAAGTAGGCAACAAACGACAGAAAGATTTGTAGAACTAAAGAAATGTGTATATAGTCATTAGAGCAAGAATAGTTAAATATTCTGACGTTTTAGAAAATAAATATTTGTTATTATATAAACTTTCTTACATAATAAATTTAGACTTAGTACTATATACAGTACACTATTATGCACATTCTAAGGCTTTAAATAGCAAAGTTTGAATCTTGCTGTAGGTGTACCTTTTCGTGATGTTTAGATATCAACAATAACTGAAACAAGTTTTTGATGATGATTTGCCTTATCTAATAATTTTACTGACCAAAATGGGTTCAATCAACAGTTGTGTATGTTTGTATTAACCCTTTGCACGCCAGCCCATTTTCTAAAAGTACCAGCCTAAAACGCCAAGGCATTTTTCACCCTCTTCGCAATGGTTTCGTAGATAACCTCCATATGTTTTTTATTTTTCATCATATCTTAATGAATTTTTTGTACTGTTCTTTGTCTTAATAAATTCTCTGTCAGAAATAAATTGGGGTTTAATAGTTTTTATTATTGAGTTTATGTTTGTAATAAAAAAAGTTGACACTAATAAATATTTTTTTATATGTAAAAAACATTTTTTTGCACACTATAAGTGATGTTCAAATAAAGATTTGGGGCTGGCTTTTCAGTTACACAGCACGATATGATATATAATTCTTAACCTAATTATTCTATTTCAAATGCTTACCTTATGTACTATTGTGATTATGAGTTTTTCCCTAGAAGTTGAACCTATATGTAAATTTGGTCCGATGCAAGGTAAGTATTATCCTGTATATTATAATTTGTATTATTCCACTTATGCTCAGAACTAAAAATGTCAATCACACACAAAACTAAATCACCATTATGTTTGTCTGTTTAATTATAAACATCACAAAAATACCAATTCACTGCTGTATGTACATTATTTACACTTTATTGACTAAGGCTTTTTAGCATCGGTGTTCACCAAAACAAAGGGGGTGAACACCCCTCTTACAGTTCTTACAAATAAGTCTTGAATTTGCCTTCCTACGCCCCCTCCAGCTGCAGTCCTTATTTTACTACATTACAGCACAGTTCCTCTCCATCATTCCCTGGTCAATGTTCTAAACCAAACACATTAGGTCCGTCTCCTCCGACCAAATTTCTGGGGCTGATTTATTTATTTCAAGCCACTCTGGAGAAAGGGTCCTCAATGAAATACTAACAGTGAACTGAAGCCTTTTGACAATTTGTTTCCCAGTACAATTGTCCTTATTATATTTTATACGAAATTCCGGATCATTCGGGTAAACACAATAGAATGTGACTTTCTTCCAGTATTTTACTGACCTTCGTTCATCTATGTAGCAATACAAACATTTGGTCTGACCCATCAACACCTCCCATGTAGTGGTTGTTATTGGTCATCTCATTTCAGGTTTAGTTATTGGATTTCATCCCTCTTATGCCTTTTTCTAGTTTTTTCAAACAGTCCTAGGATGACCCTTTGTAGACAGTAATATAACAGGTTTCTTTTGACTTTTTTTGTCTCTGTAAGCTAGCATAAGAAGATTCTCATTTCTCATATAAAGTGATTGACCAACATCCAGTTTTGCCTTCATTGGGTCAGGTATTCCCTTTCTGTTTCTCCTGATGGTTCCTGTTATATAGGTAGATTTGCTGAACAAAAATTTTGCAAGAGGTATAGTGTTGAAGAAGTTGTCTACAAATAAGTGGTAACCCTTTTCCATGTATTGTCCAATTTGTAGTAATGTTTTGACAACTTTGTAGGCTAGACCATTTTCATTGTTACCATCTGCATCTCTTTTCCCTTTATAGCAGGTAAAAGCCAGGCAATATTTAGAGACAGAGTCACATAACATCCACAACTTGATGCCCCACTTGTGGTGGTGTTTGTTTGGTAAATACTGAATAAGTTGAGAGTGACTTTTTGTCCCTACGAGACTTTCATCAATAGAAATCTCCCTATGTGGAGTGTAGTGAGTCTTGAATAGCCTATTGACATGTTCTAATAGGGGTTGAAACTTTCCTGCAGGATCATAACCAGGCTGATCAGGTTTAGATAGAGTACGATTATCAACTATGTGGAAAAATTGAAGGATTGCTTCAAACCGATTTCTACTAAACATATCTCGAAACCAAGGGCTAGCCTGTGACTTCATGGTTGACCAGTAACTATTTATTGTTGGTTTTTTGTTGAGACCCATATTTAGGATGACTGCTAGAAAAGCTCTCATTTCTGAGAGTGAAACAGGTCGCCATTTGTGTACTCTAGCTCCAGGAGACAAATTTGGATGGCTCTGCATGTATGCTGTTGCATATCGATTAGTTTCAGCAACAAAGGTTTGCAGCAAACCCAATGTAAAAAATAAATTGAAGTACTGGACCGGCTTTGCATCACTTGGTGGACAGTGTTTTGGTCC